>NW_027206849.1:0-218101 GCF_032191515.1 Phaenicophaeus curvirostris
ACTATCTCCCGCAGGGAAGCTGCTACCATCAAATGTTTGCCCTCATTAGACTCCCCTCTGGAAGCGCTTTCACTGCAAGCTGCAGATTCCCTCCTAACAGCAAGCTTTAGGATAGGGTACTGAATTGTAACTTACTTTCGCCTAATAAGTCGATTTTGGCAAAGAGAGTATCTCCCGCAGGGAAGCTGCTACCATCAAATGTTTGCCCTCATTAGACTCCCCTCTGGAAGCGCTTTCACTGCAAGCTGCAGATTCCCTCCTAACAGCAAGCTTTAGGATAGGGTACTGAATTGTAACTTACTTTCGCCTAATAATGCGGTTTTGGCAAAGAGAGTATCTCCCGCAGGGAAGCTGCTACCATCAAATGTTTTGCCCTCATTAGACTCCCCTCTGGAAGCGCTTTCACTGCAAGCTGCAGATTCCCTCCTAACAGCAAGCTTTAGGATAGGGTACTGAATTGTATCTTAACTGCGGCTAATAATGCGATTTTGGCAAAGAGAGTATCTCCCGCAGGGAAGCTGCTACCATCAAATGTTTGCCCTCATTAGACTCCCCTCTGGAAGCGCTTTCACGGCAAGCTGCAGATTCCCTCCTAACAGCAAGCTTTAGGATAGGGTACTGAATTGTAACTTACTTTCGCCTAATAATGCGGTTTTGGCAAAGAGAGTATCTCCCGCAGGGAAGCTGCTACCATCAAATGTTTGCCCTCATTAGACTCCCCTCTGGAAGCGCTTTCACGGCAAGCTGCAGATTCCCTCCTAACAGCAAGCTTTAGGATAGGGTACTGAATTGTAACTTACTTTCGCCTAATAATGCGATTTTGGCAAAGAGACTATCTCCCGCAGGGAAGCTGCTACCATCAAATGTTTGCCCTCATTAGACTCCCCTCTGGAAGCGCTTTCACTGCAAGCTGCAGATTCCCTCCTAACAGCAAGCTTTAGGATAGGGTACTGAATTGTAACTTACTTTCGCCTAATAATGCGATTTTGGCAAAGAGAGTATCTCCCGCAGGGAAGCTGCTACCATCAAATGTTTGCCCTCATTAGACTCCCCTCTGGAAGCGCTTTCACTGCAAGCTGCAGATTCCCTCCTAACAGCAAGCTTTAGGATAGGGTACTGAATTGTATCTTACTTTCGCCTAATAATGCGATTTTGGCAAAGAGAGTATCTCCCGCAGGGAAGCTGCTACCATCAAATGTTTGCCCTCATTAGACTCCCCTCTGGAAGCGCTTTCACTGCAAGCTGCAGATTCCCTCCTAACAGCAAGCTTTAGGATAGGGTACTGAATTGTAACTTACTTTCGCCTAATAATGCGATTTTGGCAAAGAGACTATCTCCCGCAGGGAAGCTGCTACCATCAAATGTTTGCCCTCATTAGACTCCCCTCTGGAAGCGCTTTCACGGCAAGCTGCAGATTCCCTCCTAACAGCAAGCTTTAGGATAGGGTACTGAATTGTATCTTACTTTCGCGTAATAATGCGATTTTGGCAAAGAGAGTATCTCCCGCAGGGAAGCTGCTACCATGAAGTGTTTGCCCTCATTAGACTCCCCTCTGGAAGCGCTTTCACTGCAAGCTGCAGATTCCCTCCTAACAGCAAGCTTTAGGATAGGGTACTGAATTGTAACTTACTTTCGCCTAATAATGCGATTTTGGCAAAGAGACTATCTCCCGCAGGGAAGCTGCTACCATCAAATGTTTGCCCTCATTAGACTCCCCTCTGGAAGCGCTTTCACTGCAAGCTGCAGATTCCCTCCTAACAGCAAGCTTTAGGATAGGGTACTGAATCGTAACTTAACTGCGGCTAATGATGCGATTTTGGCAAAGAGAGTATCTCCCGCAGGGAAGCTGCTACCATCAAATGTTTGCCCTCATTAGACTCCCCTCTGGAAGCACTTTCACGGCAAGCTGCAGATTCCCTCCTAACAGCAAGCTTTAGGATAGGGTACTGAATCGTAACTTAACTGCGGCTAATGATGCGATTTTGGCAAAGAGAGTATCTCCCGCAGGGAAGCTGCTACCATCAAATGTTTGCCCTCATTAGACTCCCCTCTGGAAGCGCTTTCACTGCAAGCTGCAGATTCCCTCCTAACAGCAAGCTTTAGGATAGGGTACTGAATTGTAACTTACTTTCGCCTAATAATGCGATTTTGGCAAAGAGACTATCTCCCGCAGGGAAGCTGCTACCATCAAATGTTTGCCCTCATTAGACTCCCCTCTGGAAGCACTTTCACGGCAATCTGCAGATTCCCTCCTAACAGCAAGCTTTAGGATAGGGTACTGAATTGTAACTTACTTTCGCCTAATAATGCGATTTTGGCAAAGAGAGTATCTCCCGCAGGGAAGCTGCTACCATCAAATGTTTGCCCTCATTAGACTCCCCTCTGGAAGCGCTTTCACGGCAAGCTGCAGATTCCCTCCTAACAGCAAGCTGTAGGATAGGGTACTGAATTGTAACTTACTTTCGCCTAATAAAGCGATTTTGGCAAAGAGAGTATCTCCCGCAGGGAAGCTGCTACCATCAAATGTTTGCCCTCATTAGACTCCCCTCTGGAAGCGCTTTCACTGCAAGCTGCAGATTCCCTCCTAACAGCAAGCTTTAGGATAGGGTACTGAATTGTAACTTACTTTCGCCTAATAATGCGATTTTGGCAAAGAGAGTATCTCCCGCAGGGAAGCTGCTACCATCAAATGTTTGCCCTCATTAGACTCCCCTCTGGAAGCGCTTTCACTGCAAGCTGCAGATTCCCTCCTAACAGCAAGCTGTAGGATAGGGTACTGAATTGTAACTTACTTTCGCCTAATAATGCGATTTTGGCAAAGAGAGTATCTCCCGCAGGGAAGCTGCTACCATCAAATGTTTGCCCTCATTAGACTCCCCTCTGGAAGCGCTTTCACTGCAAGCTGCAGATTCCCTCCTAACAGCAAGCTTTAGGATAGGGTACTGAATTGTATCTTAACTGCGGCTAATAATGCGATTTTGGCAAAGAGAGTATCTCCCGCAGGGAAGCTGCTACCATCAAATGTTTGCCCTCATTAGACTCCCCTCTGGAAGCGCTTTCACGGCAAGCTGCAGATTCCCTCCTAACAGCAAGCTTTAGGATAGGGTACTGAATTGTAACTTACTTTCGCCTAATAATGCGGTTTTGGCAAAGAGAGTATCTCCCGCAGGGAAGCTGCTACCATCAAATGTTTGCCCTCATTAGACTCCCCTCTGGAAGCGCTTTCACGGCAAGCTGCAGATTCCCTCCTAACAGCAAGCTTTAGGATAGGGTACTGAATTGTAACTTACTTTCGCCTAATAATGCGATTTTGGCAAAGAGACTATCTCCCGCAGGGAAGCTGCTACCATCAAATGTTTGCCCTCATTAGACTCCCCTCTGGAAGCACTTTCACGGCAAGCTGCAGATTCCCTCCTAACAGCAAGCTTTAGGATAGGGTACTGAATTGTAACTTACTTTCGCCTAATAAGGCGATTTTGGCAAAGAGAGTATCTCCCGCAGGGAAGCTGCTACCATCAAATGTTTGCCCTCATTAGACTCCCCTCTGGAAGCGCTTTCACGGCAAGCTGCAGATTCCCTCCTAACAGCAAGCTTTAGGATAGGGTACTGAATTGTAACTTACTTTCGCCTAATAATGCGATTTTGGCAAAGAGACTATCTCCCGCAGGGAAGCTGCTACCATCAAATGTTTGCCCTCATTAGACTCCCCTCTGGAAGCGCTTTCACGGCAAGCTGCAGATTCCCTCCTAACAGCAAGCTTTAGGATAGGGTACTGAATTGTAACTTACTTTCGCCTAATAATGCGATTTTGGCAAAGAGAGTATCTCCCGCAGGGAAGCTGCTACCATCAAATGTTTGCCCTCATTAGACTCCCCTCTGGAAGCGCTTTCACGGCAAGCTGCAGATTCCCTCCTAACAGCAAGCTGTAGGATAGGGTACTGAATTGTAACTTACTTTCGACTAATAATGCGATTTTGGCAAAGAGACTATCTCCCGCAGGGAAGCTGCTACCATCAAATGTTTGCCCTCATTAGACTCCCCTCTGGAAGCGCTTTCACTGCAAGCTGCAGATTCCCTCCTAACAGCAAGCTTTAGGATAGGGTACTGAATTGTAACTTACTTTCGCCTAATAATGCGATTTTGGCAAAGAGAGTATCTCCCGCAGGGAAGCTGCTACCATCAAATGTTTGCCCTCATTAGACTCCCCTCTGGAAGCGCTTTCACTGCAAGCTGCAGATTCCCTCCTAACAGCAAGCTTTAGGATAGGGTACTGAATTGTATCTTACTTTCGCCTAATAATGCGATTTTGGCAAAGAGAGTATCTCCCGCAGGGAAGCTGCTACCATCAAATGTTTGCCCTCATTAGACTCCCCTCTGGAAGCGCTTTCACGGCAAGCTGCAGATTCCCTCCTAACAGCAAGCTTTAGGATAGGGTACTGAATTGTAACTTACTTTCGCCTAATAATGCGATTTTGGCAAAGAGACTATCTCCCGCAGGGAAGCTGCTACCATCAAATGTTTGCCCTCATTAGACTCCCCTCTGGAAGCGCTTTCACGGCAAGCTGCAGATTCCCTCCTAACAGCAAGCTTTAGGATAGGGTACTGAATTGTATCTTAACTGCGGCTAATAATGCGATTTTGGCAAAGAGAGTATCTCCCGCAGGGAAGCTGCTACCATCAAATGTTTGCCCTCATTAGACTCCCCTCTGGAAGCGCTTTCACGGCAAGCTGCAGATTCCCTCCTAACAGCAAGCTGTAGGATAGGGTACTGAATTGTAACTTACTTTCGCCTAATAAGGCGATTTTGGCAAAGAGACTATCTCCCGCAGGGAAGCTGCTACCATCAAATGTTTGCCCTCATTAGACTCCCCTCTGGAAGCGCTTTCACTGCAAGCTGCAGATTCCCTCCTAACAGCAAGCTTTAGGATAGGGTACTGAATTGTAACTTACTTTCGCCTAATAATGCGATTTTGGCAAAGAGAGTATCTCCCGCAGGGAAGCTGCTACCATCAAATGTTTGCCCTCATTAGACTCCCCTCTGGAAGCGCTTTCACTGCAAGCTGCAGATTCCCTCCTAACAGCAAGCTTTAGGATAGGGTACTGAATTGTAACTTACTTTCGCCTAATAATGCGATTTTGGCAAAGAGAGTATCTCCCGCAGGGAAGCTGCTACCATCAAATGTTTGCCCTCATTAGACTCCCCTCTGGAAGCGCTTTCACTGCAAGCTGCAGATTCCCTCCTAACAGCAAGCTTTAGGATAGGGTACTGAATTGTAACTTACTTTCGCCTAATAATGCGATTTTGGCAGAGAGACTATCTCCCGCAGGGAAGCTGCTACCATCAAATGTTTGCCCTCTTTAGACTCCCCTCTGGAAGCGCTTTCACTGCAAGCTGCAGATTCCCTCCTAACAGCAAGCTGTAGGATAGGGTACTGAATTGTAACTTACTTTCGCCTAATAATGCGATTTTGGCAAAGAGAGTATCTCCCGCAGGGAAGCTGCTACCATCAAATGTTTGCCCTCATTAGACTCCCCTCTGGAAGCGCTTTCACTGCAAGCTGCAGATTCCCTCCTAACAGCAAGCTTTAGGATAGGGTACTGAATTGTAACTTACTTTCGCCTAATAATGCGATTTTGGCAAAGAGAGTATCTCCCGCAGGGAAGCTGCTACCATCAAATGTTTGCCCTCATTAGACTCCCCTCTGGAAGCGCTTTCACGGCAAGCTGCAGATTCCCTCCTAACAGCAAGCTTTAGGATAGGGTACTGAATTGTAACTTACTTTCGCCTAATAATGCGATTTTGGCAAAGAGAGTATCTCCCGCAGGGAAGCTGCTACCATCAAATGTTTGCCCTCATTAGACTCCCCTCTGGAAGCGCTTTCACGGCAAGCTGCAGATTCCCTCCTAACAGCAAGCTTTAGGATAGGGTACTGAATTGTAACTTACTTTCGCCTAATAATGCGGTTTTGGCAAAGAGAGTATCTCCCGCAGGGAAGCTGCTACCATCAAATGTTTGCCCTCATTAGACTCCCCTCTGGAAGCGCTTTCACGGCAAGCTGCAGATTCCCTCCTAACAGCAAGCTTTAGGATAGGGTACTGAATTGTAACTTACTTTCGCCTAATAATGCGGTTTTGGCAAAGAGAGTATCTCCCGCAGGGAAGCTGCTACCATCAAATGTTTGCCCTCATTAGACTCCCCTCTGGAAGCGCTTTCACTGCAAGCTGCAGATTCCCTCCTAACAGCAAGCTTTAGGATAGGGTACTGAATTGTAACTTACTTTCGCCTAATAATGCGATTTTGGCAAAGAGAGTATCTCCCGCAGGGAAGCTGCTACCATCAAATGTTTGCCCTCATTAGACTCCCCTCTGGAAGCGCTTTCACTGCAAGCTGCAGATTCCCTCCTAACAGCAAGCTTTAGGATAGGGTACTGAATTGTAACTTACTTTCGCCTAATAATGCGATTTTGGCAAAGAGAGTATCTCCCGCAGGGAAGCTGCTACTATCAAATGTTTGCCCTCATTAGACTCCCCTCTGGAAGCGCTTTCACTGCAAGCTGCAGATTCCCTCCTAACAGCAAGCTTTAGGATAGGGTACTGAATTGTAACTTACTTTCGCCTAATAATGCGATTTTGGCAAAGAGAGTATCTCCCGCAGGGAAGCTGCTACCATCAAATGTTTGCCCTCATTAGACTCCCCTCTGGAAGCGCTTTCACTGCAAGCTGCAGATTCCCTCCTAACAGCAAGCTTTAGGATAGGGTACTGAATTGTAACTTACTTTCACCTAATAATGCGATTTTGGCAAAGAGAGTATCTCCCGCAGGGAAGCTGCTACCATCAAATGTTTGCCCTCATTAGACTCCCCTCTGGAAGCACTTTCACGGCAAGCTGCAGATTCCCTCCTAACAGCAAGCTGTAGGATAGGGTACTGAATTGTAACTTACTTTCGCCTAATAATGCGATTTTGGCAAAGAGAATATCTCCCGCAGGGAAGCTGCTACCATCAAATGTTTGCCCTCATTAGACTCCCCTCTGGAAGCGCTTTCACGGCAAGCTGCAGATTCCCTCCTAACAGCAAGCTTTAGGATAGGGTACTGAATTGTAACTTACTTTCGCCTAATAAGGCGATTTTGGCAAAGAGACTATCTCCCGCAGGGAAGCTGCTACCATCAAATGTTTGCCCTCATTAGACTCCCCTCTGGAAGCGCTTTCACTGCAAGCTGCAGATTCCCTCCTAACAGCAAGCTTTAGGATAGGGTACTGAATTGTAACTTACTTTCGCCTAATAAGGCGATTTTGGCAAAGAGAGTATCTCCCGCAGGGAAGCTGCTACCATCAAATGTTTGCCCTCATTAGACTCCCCTCTGGAAGCGCTTTCACTGCAAGCTGCAGATTCCCTCCTAACAGCAAGCTGTAGGATAGGGTACTGAATTGTAACTTACTTTCGCCTAATAATGCGATTTTGGCAAAGAGACTATCTCCCGCAGGGAAGCTGCTACCATCAAATGTTTGCCCTCATTAGACTCCCCTCTGGAAGCGCTTTCACGGCAAGCTGCAGATTCCCTCCTAACAGCAAGCTTTAGGATAGGGTACTGAATTGTAACTTACTTTCGCGTAATAATGCGATTTTGGCAAAGAGACTATCTCCCGCAGGGAAGCTGCTACCATCAAATGTTTGCCCTCATTAGACTCCCCTCTGGAAGCGCTTTCACGGCAAGCTGCAGATTCCCTCCTAACAGCAAGCTGTAGGATAGGGTACTGAATTGTAACTTACTTTCGCCTAATAATGCGATTTTGGCAAAGAGACTATCTCCCGCAGGGATGCTGCTACCATCAAATGTTTGCCCTCATTAGACTCCCCTCTGGAAGCGCTTTCACTGCAAGCTGCAGATTCCCTCCTAACAGCAAGCTTTAGGATAGGGTACTGAATTGTAACTTACTTTCGCCTAATAATGCGATTTTGGCAAAGAGAGTATCTCCCGCAGGGAAGCTGCTACCATCAAATGTTTGCCCTCATTAGACTCCCCTCTGGAAGCGCTTTCACTGCAAGCTGCAGATTCCCTCCTAACAGCAAGCTTTAGGATAGGGTACTGAATTGTATCTTAACTGCGGCTAATAATGCGATTTTGGCAAAGAGAGTATCTCCCGCAGGGAAGCTGCTACCATCAAATGTTTGCCCTCATTAGACTCCCCTCTGGAAGCGCTTTCACGGCAAGCTGCAGATTCCCTCCTAACAGCAAGCTTTAGGATAGGGTACTTAATTGTAACTTACTTTCGCCTAATAATGCGGTTTTGGCAAAGAGAGTATCTCCCGCAGGGAAGCTGCTACCATCAAATGTTTGCCCTCATTAGACTCCCCTCTGGAAGCGCTTTCACGGCAAGCTTCAGATTCCCTCCTAACAGCAAGCTGTAGGATAGGGTACTGAATTGTAACTTACTTTCGCCTAATAAGGCGATTTTGGCAAAGAGACTATCTCCCGCAGGGAAGCTGCTACCATCAAATGTTTGCCCTCATTAGACTCCCCTCTGGAAGCGCTTTCACTGCAAGCTGCAGATTCCCTCCTAACAGCAAGCTTTAGGATAGGGTACTGAATTGTAACTTACTTTCGCCTAATAAGTCGATTTTGGCAAAGAGAGTATCTCCCGCAGGGAAGCTGCTACCATCAAATGTTTGCCCTCATTAGACTCCCCTCTGGAAGCGCTTTCACTGCAAGCTGCAGATTCCCTCCTAACAGCAAGCTTTAGGATAGGGTACTGAATTGTAACTTACTTTCGCCTAATAATGCGGTTTTGGCAAAGAGAGTATCTCCCGCAGGGAAGCTGCTACCATCAAATGTTTGCCCTCATTAGACTCCCCTCTGGAAGCGCTTTCACTGCAAGCTGCAGATTCCCTCCTAACAGCAAGCTTTAGGATAGGGTACTGAATTGTATCTTAACTGCGGCTAATAATGCGATTTTGGCAAAGAGAGTATCTCCCGCAGGGAAGCTGCTACCATCAAATGTTTGCCCTCATTAGACTCCCCTCTGGAAGCGCTTTCACGGCAAGCTGCAGATTCCCTCCTAACAGCAAGCTTTAGGATAGGGTACTGAATTGTAACTTACTTTCGCCTAATAATGCGGTTTTGGCAAAGAGAGTATCTCCCGCAGGGAAGCTGCTACCATCAAATGTTTGCCCTCATTAGACTCCCCTCTGGAAGCGCTTTCACGGCAAGCTGCAGATTCCCTCCTAACAGCAAGCTTTAGGATAGGGTACTGAATTGTAACTTACTTTCGCCTAATAATGCGATTTTGGCAAAGAGACTATCTCCCGCAGGGAAGCTGCTACCATCAAATGTTTGCCCTCATTAGACTCCCCTCTGGAAGCGCTTTCACTGCAAGCTGCAGATTCCCTCCTAACAGCAAGCTTTAGGATAGGGTACTGAATTGTAACTTACTTTCGCCTAATAATGCGATTTTGGCAAAGAGAGTATCTCCCGCAGGGAAGCTGCTACCATCAAATGTTTGCCCTCATTAGACTCCCCTCTGGAAGCGCTTTCACTGCAAGCTGCAGATTCCCTCCTAACAGCAAGCTTTAGGATAGGGTACTGAATTGTATCTTACTTTCGCCTAATAATGCGATTTTGGCAAAGAGAGTATCTCCCGCAGGGAAGCTGCTACCATCAAATGTTTGCCCTCATTAGACTCCCCTCTGGAAGCGCTTTCACTGCAAGCTGCAGATTCCCTCCTAACAGCAAGCTTTAGGATAGGGTACTGAATTGTAACTTACTTTCGCCTAATAATGCGATTTTGGCAAAGAGACTATCTCCCGCAGGGAAGCTGCTACCATCAAATGTTTGCCCTCATTAGACTCCCCTCTGGAAGCGCTTTCACGGCAAGCTGCAGATTCCCTCCTAACAGCAAGCTTTAGGATAGGGTACTGAATTGTATCTTACTTTCGCGTAATAATGCGATTTTGGCAAAGAGAGTATCTCCCGCAGGGAAGCTGCTACCATGAAGTGTTTGCCCTCATTAGACTCCCCTCTGGAAGCGCTTTCACTGCAAGCTGCAGATTCCCTCCTAACAGCAAGCTGTAGGATAGGGTACTGAATTGTAACTTACTTTCGCCTAATAATGCGATTTTGGCAAAGAGACTATCTCCCGCAGGGAAGCTGCTACCATCAAATGTTTGCCCTCATTAGACTCCCCTCTGGAAGCGCTTTCACTGCAAGCTGCAGATTCCCTGCTAACAGCAAGCTTTAGGATAGGGTACTGAATTGTAACTTACTTTCGCCTAATAATGCGATTTTGGCAAAGAGAGTATCTCCCGCAGGGAAGCTGCTACCATCAAATGTTTGCCCTCATTAGACTCCCCTCTGGAAGCGCTTTCACTGCAAGCTGCAGATTCCCTCCTAACAGCAAGCTTTAGGATAGGGTACTGAATTGTAACTTACTTTCGCCTAATAATGCGATTTTGGCAAAGAGACTATCTCCCGCAGGGAAGCTGCTACCATCAAATGTTTGCCCTCATTAGACTCCCCTCTGGAAGCGCTTTCACTGCAAGCTGCAGATTCCCTCCTAACAGCAAGCTTTAGGATAGGGTACTGAATTGTAACTTACTTTCGCCTAATAATGCGATTTTGGCAAAGAGAGTATCTCCCGCAGGGAAGCTGCTACCATCAAATGTTTGCCCTCATTAGACTCCCCTCTGGAAGCGCTTTCACGGCAAGCTGCAGATTCCCTCCTAACAGCAAGCTTTAGGATAGGGTACTGAATTGTAACTTACTTTCGCCTAATAATGCGATTTTGGCAAAGAGAGTATCTCCCGCAGGGAAGCTGCTACCATCAAATGTTTGCCCTCATTAGACTCCCCTCTGGAAGCGCTTTCACGGCAAGCTGCAGATTCCCTCCTAACAGCAAGCTTTAGGATAGGGTACTGAATTGTATCTTACTTTCGCCTAATAATGCGATTTTGGCAAAGAGAGTATCTCCCGCAGGGAAGCTGCTACCATCAAATGTTTGCCCTCATTAGACTCCCCTCTGGAAGCGCTTTCACGGCAAGCTGCAGATTCCCTCCTAACAGCAAGCTTTAGGATAGGGTACTGAATTGTAACTTACTTTCGCCTAATAATGCGATTTTGGCAAAGAGACTATCTCCCGCAGGGAAGCTGCTACCATCAAATGTTTGCCCTCATTAGACTCCCCTCTGGAAGCGCTTTCACGGCAAGCTGCAGATTCCCTCCTAACAGCAAGCTTTAGGATAGGGTACTGAATTGTAACTTACTTTCGCCTAATAATGCGATTTTGGCAAAGAGAGTATCTCTCGCAGGGAAGCTGCTACCATCAAATGTTTGCCCTCATTAGACTCCCCTCTGGAAGCGCTTTCACGGCAAGCTGCAGATTCCCTCCTAACAGCAAGCTGTAGGATAGGGTACTGAATTGTAACTTACTTTCGCCTAATAAGGCGATTTTGGCAAAGAGACTATCTCCCGCAGGGAAGCTGCTACCATCAAATGTTTGCCCTCATTAGACTCCCCTCTGGAAGCGCTTTCACTGCAAGCTGCAGATTCCCTCCTAACAGCAAGCTTTAGGATAGGGTACTGAATTGTAACTTACTTTCGCCTAATAAGTCGATTTTGGCAAAGAGAGTATCTCCCGCAGGGAAGCTGCTACCATCAAATGTTTGCCCTCATTAGACTCCCCTCTGGAAGCGCTTTCACGGCAAGCTGCAGATTCCCTCCTAACAGCAAGCTGTAGGATAGGGTACTGAATTGTAACTTACTTTCGCCTAATAATGCGATTTTGGCAAAGAGAGTATCTCCCGCAGGGAAGCTGCTACCATCAAATGTTTGCCCTCATTAGACTCCCCTCTGGAAGCGCTTTCACGGCAAGCTGCAGATTCCCTCCTAACAGCAAGCTTTAGGATAGGGTACTGAATTGTAACTTACTTTCGCCTAATAATGAGATTTTGGCAAAGAGAGTATCTCCCGCAGGGAAGCTGCTACCATCAAATGTTTGCCCTCATTAGACTCCCCTCTGGAAGCGCTTTCACTGCAAGCTGCAGATTCCCTCCTAACAGCAAGCTTTAGGATAGGGTACTGAATTGTATCTTAACTGCGGCTAATAATGCGATTTTGGCAAAGAGAGTATCTCCCGCAGGGAAGCTGCTACCATCAAATGTTTGCCCTCATTAGACTCCCCTCTGGAAGCGCTTTCACGGCAAGCTGCAGATTCCCTCCTAACAGCAAGCTTTAGGATAGGGTACTGAATTGTAACTTACTTTCGCCTAATAATGCGGTTTTGGCAAAGAGAGTATCTCCCGCAGGGAAGCTGCTACCATCAAATGTTTGCCCTCATTAGACTCCCCTCTGGAAGCGCTTTCACGGCAAGCTGCAGATTCCCTCCTAACAGCAAGCTTTAGGATAGGGTACTGAATTGTAACTTACTTTCGCCTAATAATGCGATTTTGGCAAAGAGACTATCTCCCGCAGGGAAGCTGCTACCATCAAATGTTTGCCCTCATTAGACTCCCCTCTGGAAGCGCTTTCACTGCAAGCTGCAGATTCCCTCCTAACAGCAAGCTTTAGGATAGGGTACTGAATTGTAACTTACTTTCGCCTAATAATGCGATTTTGGCAAAGAGAGTATCTCCCGCAGGGAAGCTGCTACCATCAAATGTTTGCCCTCATTAGACTCCCCTCTGGAAGCGCTTTCACTGCAAGCTGCAGATTCCCTCCTAACAGCAAGCTTTAGGATAGGGTACTGAATTGTATCTTACTTTCGCCTAATAATGCGATTTTGGCAAAGAGAGTATCTCCCGCAGGGAAGCTGCTACCATCAAATGTTTGCCCTCATTAGACTCCCCTCTGGAAGCGCTTTCACTGCAAGCTGCAGATTCCTCCTAACAGCAAGCTTTAGGAATAGGGTACTGAATTGTAACTTACTTTCGCCTAATAATGCGATTTTGGCAAAGAGACTATCTCCCGCAGGGAAGCTGCTACCATCAAATGTTTGCCCTCATTAGACTCCCCTCTGGAAGCGCTTTCACGGCAAGCTGCAGATTCCCTCCTAACAGCAAGCTTTAGGATAGGGTACTGAATTGTATCTTACTTTCGCGTAATAATGCGATTTTGGCAAAGAGAGTATCTCCCGCAGGGAAGCTGCTACCATGAAGTGTTTGCCCTCATTAGACTCCCCTCTGGAAGCGCTTTCACTGCAAGCTGCAGATTCCCTCCTAACAGCAAGCTGTAGGATAGGGTACTGAATTGTAACTTACTTTCGCCTAATAATGCGATTTTGGCAAAGAGAGTATCTCCCGCAGGGAAGCTGCTACCATCAAATGTTTGCCCTCATTAGACTCCCCTCTGGAAGCGCTTTCACTGCAAGCTGCAGATTCCCTCCTAACAGCAAGCTTTAGGATAGGGTACTGAATTGTAACTTACTTTCGCCTAATAATGCGATTTTGGCAAAGAGACTATCTCCGCAGGGAAGCTGCTACCATCAAATGTTTGCCCTCATTAGACTCCCCTCTGGAAGCGCTTTCACTGCAAGCTGCAGATTCCCTCCTAACAGCAAGCTTTAGGATAGGGTACTGAATTGTAACTTACTTTCGCCTAATAATGCGATTTTGGCAAAGAGAATATCTCCCGCAGGGAAGCTGCTACCATCAAATGTTTGCCCTCATTAGACTCCCCTCTGGAAGCGCTTTCACTGCAAGCTGCAGATTCCCTCCCTAACAGCAAGCTTTAGGATAGGGTACTGAATTGTAACTTACTTTCACCTAATAATGCGATTTTGGCAAAGAGAGTATCTCCCGCAGGGAAGCTGCTACCATCAAATGTTTGCCCTCATTAGACTCCCCTCTGGAAGCACTTTCACGGCAAGCTGCAGATTCCCTCCTAACAGCAAGCTTTAGGATAGGGTACTGAATTGTAACTTACTTTCGCCTAATAATGCGATTTTGGCAAAGAGAATATCTCCCGCAGGGAAGCTGCTACCATCAAATGTTTGCCCTCATTAGACTCCCCTCTGGAAGCGCTTTCACGGCAAGCTGCAGATTCCCTCCTAACAGCAAGCTGTAGGATAGGGTACTGAATTGTAACTTACTTTCGCCTAATAAGGCGATTTTGGCAAAGAGACTATCTCCCGCAGGGAAGCTGCTACCATCAAATGTTTGCCCTCATTAGACTCCCCTCTGGAAGCGCTTTCACTGCAAGCTGCAGATTCCCTCCTAACAGCAAGCTTTAGGATAGGGTACTGAATTGTAACTTACTTTCGCCTAATAATGCGATTTTGGCAAAGAGACTATCTCCCGCAGGGAAGCTGCTACCATCAAATGTTTGCCCTCATTAGACTCCCCTCTGGAAGCGCTTTCACTGCAAGCTGCAGATTCCCTCCTAACAGCAAGCTTTAGGATAGGGTACTGAATTGTAACTTACTTTCGCCTAATAATGCGATTTTGGCAAAGAGACTATCTCCCGCAGGGAAGCTGCTACCATCAAATGTTTGCCCTCATTAGACTCCCCTCTGGAAGCGCTTTCACGGCAAGCTGCAGATTCCCTCCTAACAGCAAGCTTTAGGATAGGGTACTGAATTGTATCTTACTTTCGCGTAATAATGCGATTTTGGCAAAGAGAGTATCTCCCGCAGGGAAGCTGCTACCATGAAGTGTTTGCCCTCATTAGACTCCCCTCTGGAAGCGCTTTCACTGCAAGCTGCAGATTCCCTCCTAACAGCAAGCTGTAGGATAGGGTACTGAATTGTAACTTACTTTCGCCTAATAATGCGATTTGGCAAAGAGAGTATCTCCCGCAGGGAAGCTGCTACCATCAAATGTTTGCCCTCATTAGACTCCCCTCTGGAAGCGCTTTCACTGCAAGCTGCAGATTCCCTCCTAACAGCAAGCTTTAGGATAGGGTACTGAATTGTAACTTACTTTCGCCTAATAATGCGATTTTGGCAAAGAGACTATCTCCCGCAGGGAAGCTGCTACCATCAAATGTTTGCCCTCATTAGACTCCCCTCTGGAAGCGCTTTCACTGCAAGCTGCAGATTCCCTCCTAACAGCAAGCTTTAGGATAGGGTACTGAATTGTAACTTACTTTCGCCTAATAATGCGATTTTGGCAAAGAGACTATCTCCCGCAGGGAAGCTGCTACCATCAAATGTTTGCCCTCATTAGACTCCCCTCTGGAAGCGCTTTCACGGCAAGCTGCAGATTCCCTCCTAACAGCAAGCTTTAGGATAGGGTACTGAATTGTAACTTACTTTCGCCTAATAATGCGATTTTGGCAAAGAGAGTATCTCCCGCAGGGAAGCTGCTACCATCAAATGTTTGCCCTCATTAGACTCCCCTCTGGAAGCGCTTTCACGGCAAGCTGCAGATTCCCTCCTAACAGCAAGCTGTAGGATAGGGTACTGAATTGTAACTTACTTTCGCCTAATAATGCGATTTTGGCAAAGAGACTATCTCCCGCAGGGAAGCTGCTACCATCAAATGTTTGCCCTCATTAGACTCCCCTCTGGAAGCGCTTTCACTGCAAGCTGCAGATTCCCTCCTAACAGCAAGCTTTAGGATAGGGTACTGAATTGTAACTTACTTCGCCTAATAATGCGATTTTGGCAAAGAGAGTATCTCCCGCAGGGAAGCTGCTACCATCAAATGTTTGCCCTCATTAGACTCCCCTCTGGAAGCGCTTTCACTGCAAGCTGCAGATTCCCTCCTAACAGCAAGCTTTAGGATAGGGTACTGAATTGTAACTTACTTTCACCTAATAATGCGATTTTGGCAAAGAGAGTATCTCCCGCAGGGAAGCTGCTACCATCAAATGTTTGCCCTCATTAGACTCCCCTCTGGAAGCACTTTCACGGCAAGCTGCAGATTCCCTCCTAACAGCAAGCTTTAGGATAGGGTACTGAATTGTATCTTACTTTCGCCTAATAATGCGATTTTGGCAAAGAGAGTATCTCCCGCAGGGAAGCTGCTACCATGAAGTGTTTGCCCTCATTAGACTCCCCTCTGGAAGCGCTTTCACTGCAAGCTGCAGATTCCCTCCTAACAGCAAGCTGTAGGATAGGGTACTGAATTGTAACTTACTTTCGCCTAATAATGCGATTTTGGCAAAGAGAGTATCTCCCGCAGGGAAGCTGCTACCATCAAATGTTTGCCCTCATTAGACTCCCCTCTGGAAGCGCTTTCACGGCAAGCTGCAGATTCCCTCCTAACAGCAAGCTTTAGGATAGGGTACTGAATTGTAACTTACTTTCGCCTAATAATGCGATTTTGGCAAAGAGAGTATCTCCCGCAGGGAAGCTGCTACCATCAAATGTTTGCCCTCATTAGACTCCCCTCTGGAAGCGCTTTCACTGCAAGCTGCAGATTCCCTCCTAACAGCAAGCTTTAGGATAGGGTACTGAATTGTAACTTACTTTCGCCTAATAATGCGATTTTGGCAAAGAGAGTATCTCCCGCAGGGAAGCTGCTACCATCAAATGTTTGCCCTCATTAGACTCCCCTCTGGAAGCGCTTTCACTGCAAGCTGCAGATTCCCTCCTAACAGCAAGCTTTAGGATAGGGTACTGAATTGTATCTTAACTGCGGCTAATAATGCGATTTTGGCAAAGAGAGTATCTCCCGCAGGGAAGCTGCTACCATCAAATGTTTGCCCTCATTAGACTCCCCTCTGGAAGCGCTTTCACGGCAAGCTGCAGATTCCCTCCTAACAGCAAGCTTTAGGATAGGGTACTGAATTGTAACTTACTTTCGCCTAATAATGCGATTTTGGCAAAGAGACTATCTCCCGCAGGGAAGCTGCTACCATCAAATGTTTGCCCTCATTAGACTCCCCTCTGGAAGCGCTTTCACTGCAAGCTGCAGATTCCCTCCTAACAGCAAGCTTTAGGATAGGGTACTGAATTGTAACTTACTTTCGCCTAATAATGCGATTTTGGCAAAGTGAGTATCTCCCGCAGGGAAGCTGCTACCATCAAATGTTTGCCCTCATTAGACTCCCCTCTGGAAGCGCTTTCACTGCAAGCTGCAGATTCCCTCCTAACAGCAAGCTTTAGGATAGGGTACTGAATTGTATCTTACTTTCGCCTAATAATGCGATTTTGGCAAAGAGAGTATCTCCCGCAGGGAAGCTGCTACCATCAAATGTTTGCCCTCATTAGACTCCCCTCTGGAAGCGCTTTCACTGCAAGCTGCAGATTCCCTCCTAACAGCAAGCTTTAGGATAGGGTACTGAATTGTAACTTACTTTCGCCTAATAATGCGATTTTGGCAAAGAGACTATCTCCCGCAGGGAAGCTGCTACCATCAAATGTTTGCCCTCATTAGACTCCCCTCTGGAAGCGCTTTCACGGCAAGCTGCAGATTCCCTCCTAACAGCAAGCTTTAGGATAGGGTACTGAATTGTAACTTACTTTCGCCTAATAATGCGATTTTGGCAAAGAGAGTATCTCCCGCAGGGAAGCTGCTACCATGAAGTGTTTGCCCTCATTAGACTCCCCTCTGGAAGCGCTTTCACTGCAAGCTGCAGATTCCCTCCTAACAGCAAGCTGTAGGATAGGGTACTGAATTGTAACTTACTTTCGCCTAATAATGCGATTTTGGCAAAGAGAATATCTCCCGCAGGGAAGCTGCTACCATCAAATGTTTGCCCTCATTAGACTCCCCTCTGGAAGCGCTTTCACGGCAAGCTGCAGATTCCCTCCTAACAGCAAGCTGTAGGATAGGGTACTGAATTGTATCTTACTTTCGCCTAATAAGGCGATTTTGGCAAAGACACTATCTCCCGCAGGGAAGCTGCTACCATCAAATGTTTGCCCTCATTAGACTCCCCTCTGGAAGCGCTTTCACTGCAAGCTGCAGATTCCCTCCTAACAGCAAGCTTTAGGATAGGGTACTGAATTGTAACTTACTTTCGCCTAATAATGCGATTTTGGCAAAGAGAATATCTCCCGCAGGGAAGCTGCTACCATCAAATGTTTGCCCTCATTAGACTCCCCTCTGGAAGCGCTTTCACGGCAAGCTGCAGATTCCCTCCTAACAGCAAGCTGTAGGATAGGGTACTGAATTGTATCTTACTTTCGCCTAATAAGGCGATTTTGGCAAAGACACTATCTCCCGCAGGGAAGCTGCTACCATCAAATGTTTGCCCTCATTAGACTCCCCTCTGGAAGCGCTTTCACTGCAAGCTGCAGATTCCCTCCTAACAGCAAGCTTTAGGATAGGGTACTGAATTGTAACTTACTTTCGCCTAATAAGGCGATTTTGGCAAAGAGAGTATCTCCCGCAGGGAAGCTGCTACCATCAAATGTTTGCCCTCATTAGACTCCCCTCTGGAAGCGCTTTCACTGCAAGCTGCAGATTCCCTCCTAACAGCAAGCTTTAGGATAGGATACTGAATTGTAACTTACTTTCGCCTAATAATGCGATTTTGGCAAAGAGAGTATCTCCCGCAGGGAAGCTGCTACCATCAAATGTTTGCCCTCATTAGACTCCCCTCTGGAAGCGCTTTCACGGCAAGCTGCAGATTCCCTCCTAACAGCAAGCTTTAGGATAGGGTACTGAATTGTAACTTACTTTCGCGTAATAATGCGATTTTGGCAAAGAGAGTATCTCCCGCAGGGAAGCTGCTACCATCAAATGTTTGCCCTCATTAGACTCCCCTCTGGAAGCGCTTTCACGGCAAGCTGCAGATTCCCTCCTAACAGCAAGCTGTAGGATAGGGTACTGAATGTAACTTACTTTCGCCTAATAATGCGATTTTGGCAAAGAGACTATCTCCCGCAGGGAAGCTGCTACCATCAAATGTTTGCCCTCATTAGACTCCCCTCTGGAAGCGCTTTCACTGCAAGCTGCAGATTCCCTCCTAACAGCAAGCTTTAGGATAGGGTACTGAATTGTAACTTACTTTCGCCTAATAATGCGATTTTGGCAAAGAGAGTATCTCCCGCAGGGAAGCTGCTACCATCAAATGTTTGCCCTCATTAGACTCCCCACTGGAAGCGCTTTCACTGCAAGCTGCAGATTCCCTCCTAACAGCAAGCTTTAGGATAGGGTACTGAATTGTAACTTACTTTCGCCTAATAATGCGATTTTGGCAAAGAGAGTATCTCCCGCAGGGAAGCTGCTACCATCAAATGTTTGCCCTCATTAGACTCCCCTCTGGAAGCGCTTTCACTGCAAGCTGCAGATTCCCTGCTAACAGCAAGCTTTAGGATAGGGTACTGAATTGTAACTTACTTTCGCCTAATAATGCGATTTTGGCAAAGAGAGTATCTCCCGCAGGGAAGCTGCTACCATCAAATGTTTGCCCTCATTAGACTCCCCTCTGGAAGCGCTTTCACTGCAAGCTGCAGATTCCCTCCTAACAGCAAGCTTTAGGATAGGGTACTGAATTGTAACTTACTTTCGCCTAATAAGGCGATTTTGGCAAAGAGAGTATCTCCCGCAGGGAAGCTGCTACCATCAAATGTTTGCCCTCATTAGACTCCCCTCTGGAAGCGCTTTCACTGCAAGCTGCAGATTCCCTCCTAACAGCAAGCTTTAGGATAGGGTACTGAATTGTAACTTACTTTCGCCTAATAATGCGATTTTGGCAAAGAGAGTATCTCCCGCAGGGAAGCTGCTACCATCAAATGTTTGCCCTCATTAGACTCCCCTCTGGAAGCGCTTTCACGGCAAGCTGCAGATTCCCTCCTAACAGCAAGCTGTAGGATAGGGTACTGAATTGTAACTTACTTTCGCCTAATAAGGCGATTTTGGCAAAGAGACTATCTCCCGCAGGGAAGCTGCTACCATCAAATGTTTGCCCTCATTAGACTCCCCTCTGGAAGCGCTTTCACTGCAAGCTGCAGATTCCCTCCTAACAGCAAGCTTTAGGATAGGGTACTGAATTGTAACTTACTTTCGCCTAATAAGTCGATTTTGGCAAAGAGAGTATCTCCCGCAGGGAAGCTGCTACCATCAAATGTTTGCCCTCATTAGACTCCCCTCTGGAAGCGCTTTCACTGCAAGCTGCAGATTCCCTCCTAACAGCAAGCTTTAGGATAGGGTACTGAATTGTAACTTACTTTCGCCTAATAAGGCGATTTTGGCAAAGAGAGTATCTCCCGCAGGGAAGCTGCTACCATCAAATGTTTGCCCTCATTAGACTCCCCTCTGGAAGCACTTTCACGGCAAGCTGCAGATTCCCTCCTAACAGCAAGCTTTAGGATAGGGTACTGAATTGTAACTTACTTTCGCCTAATAATGCGATTTTGGCAAAGAGAGTATCTCCCGCAGGGAAGCTGCTACCATCAAATGTTTGCCCTCATTAGACTCCCCTCTGGAAGCGCTTTCACGGCAAGCTGCAGATTCCCTCCTAACAGCAAGCTTTAGGATAGGGTACTGAATTGTAACTTACTTTCGCCTAATAATGCGATTTTGGCAAAGAGAGTATCTCCCGCAGGGAAGCTGCTACCATCAAATGTTTGCCCTCATTAGACTCCCCTCTGGAAGCGCTTTCACTGCAAGCTGCAGATTCCCTCCTAACAGCAAGCTTTAGGATAGGGTACTGAATTGTAACTTACTTTCGCCTAATAATGCGATTTTGGCAAAGAGAGTATCTCCCGCAGGGAAGCTGCTACCATCAAATGTTTGCCCTCATTAGACTCCCCTCTGGAAGCGCTTTCACTGCAAGCTGCAGATTCCCTCCTAACAGCAAGCTTTAGGATAGGGTACTGAATTGTATCTTACTTTCGCCTAATAATGCGATTTTGGCAAAGAGAGTATCTCCCGCAGGGAAGCTGCTACCATCAAATGTTTGCCCTCATTAGACTCCCCTCTGGAAGCGCTTTCACGGCAAGCTGCAGATTCCCTCCTAACAGCAAGCTTTAGGATAGGGTACTGAATTGTAACTTACTTTCGCCTAATAATGCGATTTTGGCAAAGAGACTATCTCCCGCAGGGAAGCTGCTACCATCAAATGTTTGCCCTCTTTAGACTCCCCTCTGGAAGCCCTTTCACTGATAGCTGCAGATTCCCTCCTAACAGAAAGCTTTAGGATAGGGTACTGAATTGTAACTTACTTTCGCCTAATAATGCGGTTTTGGCAAAGAGAGTATCTCCCGCAGGGAAGCTGCTACCATCAAATGTTTGCCCTCATTAGACTCCCCTCTGGAAGCGCTTTCACGGCAAGCTGCAGATTCCCTCCTAACAGCAAGCTTTAGGATAGGGTACTGAATTGTAACTTACTTTCGCCTAATAAGGCGATTTTGGCAAAGAGAGTATCTCCCGCAGGGAAGCTGCTACCATCAAATGTTTGCCCTCATTAGACTCCCCTCTGGAAGCGCTTTCACGGCAAGCTGCAGATTCCCTCCTAGCAGCAAGCTTTAGGATAGGGTACTGAATTGTAACTTACTTTCGCCTAATAATGCGATTTTGGCAAAGAGAGTATCTCCCGCAGGGAAGCTGCTACCATCAAATGTTTGCCCTCATTAGACTCCCCTCTGGAAGCGCTTTCACGGCAAGCTGCAGATTCCCTCCTAACAGCAAGCTTTAGGATAGGGTACTGAATTGTAACTTACTTTCGCCTAATAATGCGGTTTTGGCAAAGAGAGTATCTCCCGCAGGGAAGCTGCTACCATCAAATGTTTGCCCTCATTAGACTCCCCTCTGGAAGCGCTTTCACGGCAAGCTGCAGATTCCCTCCTAACAGCAAGCTTTAGGATAGGGTACTGAATTGTAACTTACTTTCGCCTAATAATGCGATTTTGGCAAAGAGAGTATCTCCCGCAGGGAAGCTGCTACCATCAAATGTTTGCCCTCATTAGACTCCCCTCTGGAAGCGCTTTCACTGCAAGCTGCAGATTCCCTCCTAACAGCAAGCTTTAGGATAGGGTACTGAATTGTAACTTACTTTCGCCTAATAATGCGATTTTGGCAAAGAGAGTATCTCCCGCAGGGAAGCTGCTACCATCAAATGTTTGCCCTCATTAGACTCCCCTCTGGAAGCGCTTTCACGGCAAGCTGCAGATTCCCTCCTAACAGCAAGCTTTAGGATAGGGTACTGAATTGTATCTTACTTTCGCCTAATAATGCGATTTTGGCAAAGAGAGTATCTCCCGCAGGGAAGCTGCTACCATCAAATGTTTGCCCTCATTAGACTCCCCTCTGGAAGCGCTTTCACGGCAAGCTGCAGATTCCCTCCTAACAGCAAGCTTTAGGATAGGGTACTGAATTGTATCTTACTTTCGCCTAATAATGCGATTTTGGCAAAGAGAGTATCTCCCGCAGGGAAGCTGCTACCATGAAGTGTTTGCCCTCATTAGACTCCCCTCTGGAAGCGCTTTCACTGCAAGCTGCAGATTCCCTCCTAACAGCAAGCTGTAGGATAGGGTACTGAATTGTAACTTACTTTCGCCTAATAATGCGATTTTGGCAAAGAGAGTATCTCCCGCAGGGAAGCTGCTACCATCAAATGTTTGCCCTCATTAGACTCCCCTCTGGAAGCGCTTTCACGGCAAGCTGCAGATTCCCTCCTAACAGCAAGCTTTAGGATAGGGTACTGAATTGTAACTTACTTTCGCCTAATAATGCGATTTTGGCAAAGAGAGTATCTCCCGCAGGGAAGCTGCTACCATCAAATGTTTGCCCTCATTAGACTCCCCTCTGGAAGCGCTTTCACTGCAAGCTGCAGATTCCCTCCTAACAGCAAGCTTTAGGATAGGGTACTGAATTGTAACTTACTTTCGCCTAATAATGCGATTTTGGCAAAGAGAGTATCTCCCGCAGGGAAGCTGCTACCATCAAATGTTTGCCCTCATTAGACTCCCCTCTGGAAGCGCTTTCACTGCAAGCTGCAGATTCCCTCCTAACAGCAAGCTTTAGGATAGGGTACTGAATTGTATCTTAACTGCGGCTAATAATGCGATTTTGGCAAAGAGAGTATCTCCCGCAGGGAAGCTGCTACCATCAAATGTTTGCCCTCATTAGACTCCCCTCTGGAAGCGCTTTCACGGCAAGCTGCAGATTCCCTCCTAACAGCAAGCTTTAGGATAGGGTACTGAATTGTAACTTACTTTCGCCTAATAATGCGATTTTGGCAAAGAGACTATCTCCCGCAGGGAAGCTGCTACCATCAAATGTTTGCCCTCATTAGACTCCCCTCTGGAAGCGCTTTCACTGCAAGCTGCAGATTCCCTCCTAACAGCAAGCTTTAGGATAGGGTACTGAATTGTAACTTACTTTCGCCTAATAATGCGATTTTGGCAAAGTGAGTATCTCCCGCAGGGAAGCTGCTACCATCAAATGTTTGCCCTCATTAGACTCCCCTCTGGAAGCGCTTTCACTGCAAGCTGCAGATTCCCTCCTAACAGCAAGCTTTAGGATAGGGTACTGAATTGTATCTTACTTTCGCCTAATAATGCGATTTTGGCAAAGAGAGTATCTCCCGCAGGGAAGCTGCTACCATCAAATGTTTGCCCTCATTAGACTCCCCTCTGGAAGCGCTTTCACTGCAAGCTGCAGATTCCCTCCTAACAGCAAGCTTTAGGATAGGGTACTGAATTGTAACTTACTTTCGCCTAATAATGCGATTTTGGCAAAGAGACTATCTCCCGCAGGGAAGCTGCTACCATCAAATGTTTGCCCTCATTAGACTCCCCTCTGGAAGCGCTTTCACGGCAAGCTGCAGATTCCCTCCTAACAGCAAGCTTTAGGATAGGGTACTGAATTGTAACTTACTTTCGCCTAATAATGCGATTTTGGCAAAGAGAGTATCTCCCGCAGGGAAGCTGCTACCATGAAGTGTTTGCCCTCATTAGACTCCCCTCTGGAAGCGCTTTCACTGCAAGCTGCAGATTCCCTCCTAACAGCAAGCTGTAGGATAGGGTACTGAATTGTAACTTACTTTCGCCTAATAATGCGATTTTGGCAAAGAGAATATCTCCCGCAGGGAAGCTGCTACCATCAAATGTTTGCCCTCATTAGACTCCCCTCTGGAAGCGCTTTCACGGCAAGCTGCAGATTCCCTCCTAACAGCAAGCTGTAGGATAGGGTACTGAATTGTATCTTACTTTCGCCTAATAAGGCGATTTTGGCAAAGACACTATCTCCCGCAGGGAAGCTGCTACCATCAAATGTTTGCCCTCATTAGACTCCCCTCTGGAAGCGCTTTCACTGCAAGCTGCAGATTCCCTCCTAACAGCAAGCTTTAGGATAGGGTACTGAATTGTAACTTACTTTCGCCTAATAATGCGATTTTGGCAAAGAGAATATCTCCCGCAGGGAAGCTGCTACCATCAAATGTTTGCCCTCATTAGACTCCCCTCTGGAAGCGCTTTCACGGCAAGCTGCAGATTCCCTCCTAACAGCAAGCTGTAGGATAGGGTACTGAATTGTATCTTACTTTCGCCTAATAAGGCGATTTTGGCAAAGACACTATCTCCCGCAGGGAAGCTGCTACCATCAAATGTTTGCCCTCATTAGACTCCCCTCTGGAAGCGCTTTCACTGCAAGCTGCAGATTCCCTCCTAACAGCAAGCTTTAGGATAGGGTACTGAATTGTAACTTACTTTCGCCTAATAAGGCGATTTTGGCAAAGAGAGTATCTCCCGCAGGGAAGCTGCTACCATCAAATGTTTGCCCTCATTAGACTCCCCTCTGGAAGCGCTTTCACTGCAAGCTGCAGATTCCCTCCTAACAGCAAGCTTTAGGATAGGATACTGAATTGTAACTTACTTTCGCCTAATAATGCGATTTTGGCAAAGAGAGTATCTCCCGCAGGGAAGCTGCTACCATCAAATGTTTGCCCTCATTAGACTCCCCTCTGGAAGCGCTTTCACGGCAAGCTGCAGATTCCCTCCTAACAGCAAGCTTTAGGATAGGGTACTGAATTGTAACTTACTTTCGCGTAATAATGCGATTTTGGCAAAGAGAGTATCTCCCGCAGGGAAGCTGCTACCATCAAATGTTTGCCCTCATTAGACTCCCCTCTGGAAGCGCTTTCACGGCAAGCTGCAGATTCCCTCCTAACAGCAAGCTGTAGGATAGGGTACTGAATGTAACTTACTTTCGCCTAATAATGCGATTTTGGCAAAGAGACTATCTCCCGCAGGGAAGCTGCTACCATCAAATGTTTGCCCTCATTAGACTCCCCTCTGGAAGCGCTTTCACTGCAAGCTGCAGATTCCCTCCTAACAGCAAGCTTTAGGATAGGGTACTGAATTGTAACTTACTTTCGCCTAATAATGCGATTTTGGCAAAGAGAGTATCTCCCGCAGGGAAGCTGCTACCATCAAATGTTTGCCCTCATTAGACTCCCCACTGGAAGCGCTTTCACTGCAAGCTGCAGATTCCCTCCTAACAGCAAGCTTTAGGATAGGGTACTGAATTGTAACTTACTTTCGCCTAATAATGCGATTTTGGCAAAGAGAGTATCTCCCGCAGGGAAGCTGCTACCATCAAATGTTTGCCCTCATTAGACTCCCCTCTGGAAGCGCTTTCACTGCAAGCTGCAGATTCCCTGCTAACAGCAAGCTTTAGGATAGGGTACTGAATTGTAACTTACTTTCGCCTAATAATGCGATTTTGGCAAAGAGAGTATCTCCCGCAGGGAAGCTGCTACCATCAAATGTTTGCCCTCATTAGACTCCCCTCTGGAAGCGCTTTCACTGCAAGCTGCAGATTCCCTCCTAACAGCAAGCTTTAGGATAGGGTACTGAATTGTAACTTACTTTCGCCTAATAAGGCGATTTTGGCAAAGAGAGTATCTCCCGCAGGGAAGCTGCTACCATCAAATGTTTGCCCTCATTAGACTCCCCTCTGGAAGCGCTTTCACTGCAAGCTGCAGATTCCCTCCTAACAGCAAGCTTTAGGATAGGGTACTGAATTGTAACTTACTTTCGCCTAATAATGCGATTTTGGCAAAGAGAGTATCTCCCGCAGGGAAGCTGCTACCATCAAATGTTTGCCCTCATTAGACTCCCCTCTGGAAGCGCTTTCACGGCAAGCTGCAGATTCCCTCCTAACAGCAAGCTGTAGGATAGGGTACTGAATTGTAACTTACTTTCGCCTAATAAGGCGATTTTGGCAAAGAGACTATCTCCCGCAGGGAAGCTGCTACCATCAAATGTTTGCCCTCATTAGACTCCCCTCTGGAAGCGCTTTCACTGCAAGCTGCAGATTCCCTCCTAACAGCAAGCTTTAGGATAGGGTACTGAATTGTAACTTACTTTCGCCTAATAAGTCGATTTTGGCAAAGAGAGTATCTCCCGCAGGGAAGCTGCTACCATCAAATGTTTGCCCTCATTAGACTCCCCTCTGGAAGCGCTTTCACTGCAAGCTGCAGATTCCCTCCTAACAGCAAGCTTTAGGATAGGGTACTGAATTGTAACTTACTTTCGCCTAATAAGGCGATTTTGGCAAAGAGAGTATCTCCCGCAGGGAAGCTGCTACCATCAAATGTTTGCCCTCATTAGACTCCCCTCTGGAAGCACTTTCACGGCAAGCTGCAGATTCCCTCCTAACAGCAAGCTTTAGGATAGGGTACTGAATTGTAACTTACTTTCGCCTAATAATGCGATTTTGGCAAAGAGAGTATCTCCCGCAGGGAAGCTGCTACCATCAAATGTTTGCCCTCATTAGACTCCCCTCTGGAAGCGCTTTCACGGCAAGCTGCAGATTCCCTCCTAACAGCAAGCTTTAGGATAGGGTACTGAATTGTAACTTACTTTCGCCTAATAATGCGATTTTGGCAAAGAGAGTATCTCCCGCAGGGAAGCTGCTACCATCAAATGTTTGCCCTCATTAGACTCCCCTCTGGAAGCGCTTTCACTGCAAGCTGCAGATTCCCTCCTAACAGCAAGCTTTAGGATAGGGTACTGAATTGTAACTTACTTTCGCCTAATAATGCGATTTTGGCAAAGAGAGTATCTCCCGCAGGGAAGCTGCTACCATCAAATGTTTGCCCTCATTAGACTCCCCTCTGGAAGCGCTTTCACTGCAAGCTGCAGATTCCCTCCTAACAGCAAGCTTTAGGATAGGGTACTGAATTGTATCTTACTTTCGCCTAATAATGCGATTTTGGCAAAGAGAGTATCTCCCGCAGGGAAGCTGCTACCATCAAATGTTTGCCCTCATTAGACTCCCCTCTGGAAGCGCTTTCACGGCAAGCTGCAGATTCCCTCCTAACAGCAAGCTTTAGGATAGGGTACTGAATTGTAACTTACTTTCGCCTAATAATGCGATTTTGGCAAAGAGACTATCTCCCGCAGGGAAGCTGCTACCATCAAATGTTTGCCCTCTTTAGACTCCCCTCTGGAAGCCCTTTCACTGATAGCTGCAGATTCCCTCCTAACAGAAAGCTTTAGGATAGGGTACTGAATTGTAACTTACTTTCGCCTAATAATGCGGTTTTGGCAAAGAGAGTATCTCCCGCAGGGAAGCTGCTACCATCAAATGTTTGCCCTCATTAGACTCCCCTCTGGAAGCGCTTTCACGGCAAGCTGCAGATTCCCTCCTAACAGCAAGCTTTAGGATAGGGTACTGAATTGTAACTTACTTTCGCCTAATAAGGCGATTTTGGCAAAGAGAGTATCTCCCGCAGGGAAGCTGCTACCATCAAATGTTTGCCCTCATTAGACTCCCCTCTGGAAGCGCTTTCACGGCAAGCTGCAGATTCCCTCCTAGCAGCAAGCTTTAGGATAGGGTACTGAATTGTAACTTACTTTCGCCTAATAATGCGATTTTGGCAAAGAGAGTATCTCCCGCAGGGAAGCTGCTACCATCAAATGTTTGCCCTCATTAGACTCCCCTCTGGAAGCGCTTTCACGGCAAGCTGCAGATTCCCTCCTAACAGCAAGCTTTAGGATAGGGTACTGAATTGTAACTTACTTTCGCCTAATAATGCGGTTTTGGCAAAGAGAGTATCTCCCGCAGGGAAGCTGCTACCATCAAATGTTTGCCCTCATTAGACTCCCCTCTGGAAGCGCTTTCACGGCAAGCTGCAGATTCCCTCCTAACAGCAAGCTTTAGGATAGGGTACTGAATTGTAACTTACTTTCGCCTAATAATGCGATTTTGGCAAAGAGAGTATCTCCCGCAGGGAAGCTGCTACCATCAAATGTTTGCCCTCATTAGACTCCCCTCTGGAAGCGCTTTCACTGCAAGCTGCAGATTCCCTCCTAACAGCAAGCTTTAGGATAGGGTACTGAATTGTAACTTACTTTCGCCTAATAATGCGATTTTGGCAAAGAGAGTATCTCCCGCAGGGAAGCTGCTACCATCAAATGTTTGCCCTCATTAGACTCCCCTCTGGAAGCGCTTTCACGGCAAGCTGCAGATTCCCTCCTAACAGCAAGCTTTAGGATAGGGTACTGAATTGTATCTTACTTTCGCCTAATAATGCGATTTTGGCAAAGAGAGTATCTCCCGCAGGGAAGCTGCTACCATCAAATGTTTGCCCTCATTAGACTCCCCTCTGGAAGCGCTTTCACGGCAAGCTGCAGATTCCCTCCTAACAGCAAGCTTTAGGATAGGGTACTGAATTGTAACTTACTTTCGCCTAATAATGCGATTTTGGCAAAGAGAGTATCTCCCGCAGGGAAGCTGCTACCATCAAATGTTTGCCCTCATTAGACTCCCCTCTGGAAGCGCTTTCACTGCAAGCTGCAGATTCCCTCCTAACAGAAAGCTTTAGGATAGGGTACTGAATTGTAACTTACTTTCGCCTAATAATGCGGTTTTGGCAAAGAGTGTATCTCCCGCAGGGAAGCTGCTACCATCAAATGTTTGCCCTCATTAGACTCCCCTCTGGAAGCGCTTTCACTGCAAGCTGCAGATTCCCTCCTAACAGCAAGCTTTAGGATAGGGTACTGAATTGTAACTTACTTTCGCCTAATAATGCGATTTTGGCAAAGAGAGTATCTCCCGCAGGGAAGCTGCTACCATCAAATGTTTGCCCTCATTAGACTCCCCTCTGGAAGCGCTTTCACTGCAAGCTGCAGATTCCCTCCTAACAGCAAGCTTTAGGATAGGGTACTGAATTGTAACTTAACTGCGGCTAATAATGCGATTTTGGCAAAGAGAGTATCTCCCGCAGGGAAGCTGCTACCATCAAATGTTTGCCCTCATTAGACTCCCCTGTGGAAGCGCTTTCACTGCAAGCTGCAGATTCCCTCCTAACAGCAAGCTTTAGGATAGGGTACTGAATTGTATCTTACTTTCGCCTAATAAGTCGATTTTGGCAAAGAGAGTATCTCCCGCAGGGAAGCTGCTACCATCAAATGTTTGCCCTCATTAGACTCCCCTCTGGAAGCGCTTTCACGGCAAGCTGCAGATTCCCTCCTAACAGCAAGCTTTAGGATAGGGTACTGAATTGTAACTTACTTTTGCCTAATAATGCGATTTTGGCAAAGAGACTATCTCCCGCACGGAAGCTGCTACCATCAAATGTTTGCCCTCATTAGACTCCCCTCTGGAAGCGCTTTCACTGCAAGCTGCAGATTCCCTCCTAACAGCAAGCTTTAGGATAGGGTACTGAATTGTAACTTACTTTCGCCTAATAATGCGGTTTTGGCAAAGAGAGTATCTCCCGCAGGGAAGCTGCTACCATCAAATGTTTGCCCTCATTAGACTCCCCTCTGGAAGCGCTTTCACGGCAAGCTGCAGATTCCCTCCTAACAGCAAGCTTTAGGATAGGGTACTGAATTGTAACTTACTTTCGGCTAATAATGCGATTTTGGCAAAGAGACTATCTCCCGCAGGGAAGCTGCTACCATCAAATGTTTGCCCTCGTTAGACTCCCCTCTGGAAGCGCTTTCACTGCAAGCTGCAGATTCCCTCCTAACAGCAAGCTTTAGGATAGGGTACTGAATTGTAACTTACTTTCGCCTAATAATGCGATTTTGGCAAAGAGAGTATCTCCCGCAGGGAAGCTGCTACCATCAAATGTTTGCCCTCATTAGACTCCCCTCTGGAAGCGCTTTCACGGCAAGCTGCAGATTCCCTCCTAACAGCAAGCTGTAGGATAGGGTACTGAATTGTAACTTACTTTCGCCTAATAAGGCGATTTTGGCAAAGAGACTATCTCCCGCAGGGAAGCTGCTACCATCAAATGTTTGCCCTCATTAGACTCCCCTCTGGAAGCGCTTTCACTGCAAGCTGCAGATTCCCTCCTAACAGCAAGCTTTAGGATAGGGTACTGAATTGTAACTTACTTTCGCCTAATAAGTCGATTTTGGCAAAGAGAGTATCTCCCGCAGGGAAGCTGCTACCATCAAATGTTTGCCCTCATTAGACTCCCCTCTGGAAGCGCTTTCACTGCAAGCTGCAGATTCCCTCCTAACAGCAAGCTTTAGGATAGGGTACTGAATTGTAACTTACTTTCGCCTAATAAGGCGATTTTGGCAAAGAGAGTATCTCCCGCAGGGAAGCTGCTACCATCAAATGTTTGCCCTCATTAGACTCCCCTCTGGAAGCACTTTCACGGCAAGCTGCAGATTCCCTCCTAACAGCAAGCTTTAGGATAGGGTACTGAATTGTAACTTACTTTCGCCTAATAATGCGATTTTGGCAAAGAGAGTATCTCCCGCAGGGAAGCTGCTACCATCAAATGTTTGCCCTCATTAGACTCCCCTCTGGAAGCGCTTTCACGGCAAGCTGCAGATTCCCTCCTAACAGCAAGCTTTAGGATAGGGTACTGAATTGTAACTTACTTTCGCCTAATAATGCGATTTTGGCAAAGAGAGTATCTCCCGCAGGGAAGCTGCTACCATCAAATGTTTGCCCTCATTAGACTCCCCTCTGGAAGCGCTTTCACTGCAAGCTGCAGATTCCCTCCTAACAGCAAGCTTTAGGATAGGGTACTGAATTGTAACTTACTTTCGCCTAATAATGCGATTTTGGCAAAGAGAGTATCTCCCGCAGGGAAGCTGCTACCATCAAATGTTTGCCCTCATTAGACTCCCCTCTGGAAGCGCTTTCACTGCAAGCTGCAGATTCCCTCCTAACAGCAAGCTTTAGGATAGGGTACTGAATTGTATCTTACTTTCGCCTAATAATGCGATTTTGGCAAAGAGAGTATCTCCCGCAGGGAAGCTGCTACCATCAAATGTTTGCCCTCATTAGACTCCCCTCTGGAAGCGCTTTCACGGCAAGCTGCAGATTCCCTCCTAACAGCAAGCTTTAGGATAGGGTACTGAATTGTAACTTACTTTCGCCTAATAATGCGATTTTGGCAAAGAGACTATCTCCCGCAGGGAAGCTGCTACCATCAAATGTTTGCCCTCTTTAGACTCCCCTCTGGAAGCCCTTTCACTGATAGCTGCAGATTCCCTCCTAACAGAAAGCTTTAGGATAGGGTACTGAATTGTAACTTACTTTCGCCTAATAATGCGGTTTTGGCAAAGAGAGTATCTCCCGCAGGGAAGCTGCTACCATCAAATGTTTGCCCTCATTAGACTCCCCTCTGGAAGCGCTTTCACGGCAAGCTGCAGATTCCCTCCTAACAGCAAGCTTTAGGATAGGGTACTGAATTGTAACTTACTTTCGCCTAATAAGGCGATTTTGGCAAAGAGAGTATCTCCCGCAGGGAAGCTGCTACCATCAAATGTTTGCCCTCATTAGACTCCCCTCTGGAAGCGCTTTCACGGCAAGCTGCAGATTCCCTCCTAACAGCAAGCTTTAGGATAGGGTACTGAATTGTAACTTACTTTCGCCTAATAATGCGGTTTTGGCAAAGAGAGTATCTCCCGCAGGGAAGCTGCTACCATCAAATGTTTGCCCTCATTAGACTCCCCTCTGGAAGCGCTTTCACGGCAAGCTGCAGATTCCCTCCTAACAGCAAGCTTTAGGATAGGGTACTGAATTGTAACTTACTTTCGCCTAATAATGCGATTTTGGCAAAGAGAGTATCTCCCGCAGGGAAGCTGCTACCATCAAATGTTTGCCCTCATTAGACTCCCCTCTGGAAGCGCTTTCACTGCAAGCTGCAGATTCCCTCCTAACAGCAAGCTTTAGGATAGGGTACTGAATTGTAACTTACTTTCGCCTAATAATGCGATTTTGGCAAAGAGAGTATCTCCCGCAGGGAAGCTGCTACCATCAAATGTTTGCCCTCATTAGACTCCCCTCTGGAAGCGCTTTCACGGCAAGCTGCAGATTCCCTCCTAACAGCAAGCTTTAGGATAGGGTACTGAATTGTATCTTACTTTCGCCTAATAATGCGATTTTGGCAAAGAGAGTATCTCCCGCAGGGAAGCTGCTACCATCAAATGTTTGCCCTCATTAGACTCCCCTCTGGAAGCGCTTTCACGGCAAGCTGCAGATTCCCTCCTAACAGCAAGCTTTAGGATAGGGTACTGAATTGTAACTTACTTTCGCCTAATAATGCGATTTTGGCAAAGAGAGTATCTCCCGCAGGGAAGCTGCTACCATCAAATGTTTGCCCTCATTAGACTCCCCTCTGGAAGCGCTTTCACTGCAAGCTGCAGATTCCCTCCTAACAGAAAGCTTTAGGATAGGGTACTGAATTGTAACTTACTTTCGCCTAATAATGCGGTTTTGGCAAAGAGTGTATCTCCCGCAGGGAAGCTGCTACCATCAAATGTTTGCCCTCATTAGACTCCCCTCTGGAAGCGCTTTCACTGCAAGCTGCAGATTCCCTCCTAACAGCAAGCTTTAGGATAGGGTACTGAATTGTAACTTACTTTCGCCTAATAATGCGATTTTGGCAAAGAGAGTATCTCCCGCAGGGAAGCTGCTACCATCAAATGTTTGCCCTCATTAGACTCCCCTCTGGAAGCGCTTTCACTGCAAGCTGCAGATTCCCTCCTAACAGCAAGCTTTAGGATAGGGTACTGAATTGTAACTTACTTTCGCCTAATAATGCGATTTTGGCAAAGAGAGTATCTCCCGCAGGGAAGCTGCTACCATCAAATGTTTGCCCTCATTAGACTCCCCTGTGGAAGCGCTTTCACTGCAAGCTGCAGATTCCCTCCTAACAGCAAGCTTTAGGATAGGGTACTGAATTGTATCTTACTTTCGCCTAATAAGTCGATTTTGGCAAAGAGAGTATCTCCCGCAGGGAAGCTGCTACCATCAAATGTTTGCCCTCATTAGACTCCCCTCTGGAAGCGCTTTCACGGCAAGCTGCAGATTCCCTCCTAACAGCAAGCTTTAGGATAGGGTACTGAATTGTAACTTACTTTTGCCTAATAATGCGATTTTGGCAAAGAGACTATCTCCCGCACGGAAGCTGCTACCATCAAATGTTTGCCCTCATTAGACTCCCCTCTGGAAGCGCTTTCACTGCAAGCTGCAGATTCCCTCCTAACAGCAAGCTTTAGGATAGGGTACTGAATTGTAACTTACTTTCGCCTAATAATGCGGTTTTGGCAAAGAGAGTATCTCCCGCAGGGAAGCTGCTACCATCAAATGTTTGCCCTCATTAGACTCCCCTCTGGAAGCGCTTTCACGGCAAGCTGCAGATTCCCTCCTAACAGCAAGCTTTAGGATAGGGTACTGAATTGTAACTTACTTTCGGCTAATAATGCGATTTTGGCAAAGAGAGTATCTCCCGCAGGGAAGCTGCTACCATCAAATGTTTGCCCTCGTTAGACTCCCCTCTGGAAGCGCTTTCACGGCAAGCTGCAGATTCCCTCCTAGCAGCAAGCTTTAGGATAGGGTACTGAATTGTAACTTACTTTCGCCTAATAAGGCGATTTTGGCAAAGAGAGTATCTCCCGCAGGGAAGCTGCTACCATCAAATGTTTGCCCTCATTAGACTCCCCTCTGGAAGCGCTTTCACGGCAAGCTGCAGATTCCCTCCTAACAGCAAGCTTTAGGATAGGGTACTGAATTGTAACTTACTTTCACCTAATAATGCGATTTTGGCAAAGAGAGTATCTCCCGCAGGGAAGCTGCTACCATCAAATGTTTGCCCTCATTAGACTCCCCTCTGGAAGCGCTTTCACGGCAAGCTGCAGATTCCCTCCTAACAGCAAGCTTTAGGATAGGGTACTGAATTGTAACTTACTTTCGCCTAATAAGGCGATTTTGGCAAAGAGAGTATCTCCCGCAGGGAAGCTGCTACCATCAAATGTTTGCCCTCATTAGACTCCCCTCTGGAAGCGCTTTCACGGCAAGCTGCAGATTCCCTCCTAACAGCAAGCTTTAGGATAGGGTACTGAATTGTAACTTACTTTCGCCTAATAATGCGGTTTTGGCAAAGAGAGTATCTCCCGCAGGGAAGCTGCTACCATCAAATGTTTGCCCTCATTAGACTCCCCTCTGGAAGCGCTTTCACGGCAAGCTGCAGATTCCCTCCTAACAGCAAGCTTTAGGATAGGGTACTGAATTGTAACTTACTTTTGGCTAATATTGCGATTTTTGCAAAGAGAGTATCTCCCGCAGGGAAGCTGCTACCATCAAATGTTTGCCCTCATTAGACTCCCCTCTGGAAGCGCTTTCACTGCAAGCTGCAGATTCCCTCCTAACAGCAAGCTTTAGGATAGGGTACTGAATTGTAACTTACTTTCACCTAATAATGCGATTTTGGCAAAGAGAGTATCTCCCGCAGGGAAGCTGCTACCATCAAATGTTTGCCCTGATTAGACTCCTCTATGGAAGCGCTTTCACGGCAAGCTGCAGATTCCCTCCTAACAGCAAGCTGTAGGATAGGGTACTGAATTGTAACTTACTTTCGCCTAATAATGCGATTTTGGCAAAGAGACTATCTCCCGCAGGGAAGCTGCTACCATCAAATGTTTGCCCTCATTAGACTCCCCTCTGGAAGCGCTTTCACTGCAAGCTGCAGATTCCCTCCTAACAGCAAGCTTTAGGATAGGGTACTGAATTGTAACTTACTTTCGCCTAATAATGCGATTTTGGCAAAGAGAGTATCTCCCGCAGGGAAGCTGCTACCATCAAATGTTTGCCCTCATTAGACTCCCCTCTGGAAGCGCTTTCACGGCAAGCTGCAGATTCCCTCCTAACAGCAAGCTTTAGGATAGGGTACTGAATTGTAACTTACTTTCGCCTAATAATGCGGTTTTGGCAAAGAGAGTATCTCCCGCAGGGAAGCTGCTACCATCAAATGTTTGCCCTCATTAGACTCCCCTCTGGAAGCGCTTTCACTGCAAGCTGCAGATTCCCTCCTAACAGCAAGCTTTAGGATAGGGTACTGAATTGTAACTTACTTTCGCCTAATAAGGCGATTTTGGCAAAGAGAGTATCTCCCGCAGGGAAGCTGCTACCATCAAATGTTTGCCCTCATTAGACTCCCCTCTGGAAGCGCTTTCACGGCAAGCTGCAGATTCCCTCCTAACAGCAAGCTTTAGGATAGGGTACTGAATTGTAACTTACTTTCGCCTAATAATGCGATTTTGGCAAAGAGAGTATCTCCCGCAGGGAAGCTGCTACCATCAAATGTTTGCCCTCATTAGACTCCCCTCTGGAAGCGCTTTCACTGCAAGCTGCAGATTCCCTCCTAACAGCAAGCTTTAGGATAGGGTACTGAATTGTAACTTACTTTCGCCTAATAATGCGATTTTGGCAAAGAGAGTATCTCCCGCAGGGAAGCTGCTACCATCAAATGTTTGCCCTCATTAGACTCCCCTCTGGAAGCGCTTTCACTGCAAGCTGCAGATTCCCTCCTATCAGCAAGCTTTAGGATAGGGTACTGAATTGTAACTTACTTTCGCCTAATAATGCGATTTTGGCAATGAGAGTATCTCCCACAGGGAAGCTGCTACCATCAAATGTTTGCCCTCATTAGACTCCCCTCTGGAAGCGCTTTCACGGCAAGCTGCAGATTCCCTCCTAGCAGCAAGCTTTAGGATAGGGTACTGAATTGTAACTTACTTTCGCCTAATAATGCGATTTTGGCAAAGAGAGTATCTCCCGCAGGGAAGCTGCTACCATCAAATGTTTGCCCTCATTAGACTCCCCTCTGGAAGCGCTTTCACTGCAAGCTGCAGATTCCCTCCTAACAGCAAGCTTTAGGATAGGGTACTGAATTGTAACTTACTTTCGCCTAATAATGCGATTTGGCAATAAGAGTATCTCCCGCAGGGAAGCTGCTACCATCAAATGTTTGCCCTCATTAGACTCCCCTCTGGAAGCGCTTTCACTGCAAGCTGCAGATTCCCTCCTAACAGCAAGCTTTAGGATAGGGTACTGAATTGTAACTTACTTTCGCCTAATAATGCGATTTTGGCAAAGAGAGTATCTCCCTCAGGGAAGCTGCTACCATCAAATGTTTGCCCTCATTAGACTCCCCTCTGGAAGCGCTTTCACTGCAAGCTGCAGATTCCCTCCTAGCAGCAAGCTTTAGGATAGGGTACTGAATTGTAACTTACTTTCGCCTAATAATGCGATTTTGGCAAAGAGAGTATCTCCCGCAGGGAAGCTGCTACCATCAAATGTTTGCCCTCATTAGACTCCCCTCTGGAAGCGCTTTCACGGCAAGCTGCAGATTCCCTCCTAGCAGCAAGCTTTAGGATAGGGTACTGAATTGTAACTTACTTTCGCCTAATAATGCGATTTTGGCAAAGAGAGTATCTCCCGCAGGGAAGCTGCTACCATCAAATGTTTGCCCTCATTAGACTCCCCTCTGGAAGCGCTTTCACTGCAAGCTGCAGATTCCCTCCTAACAGCAAGCTTTAGGATAGGGTACTGAATTGTAACTTACTTTCGCCTAATAATGCGATTTGGCAAAGAGAGTATCTCCCGCAGGGAAGCTGCTACCATCAAATGTTTGCCCTCATTAGACTCCCCTCTGGAAGCGCTTTCACGGCAAGCTGCAGATTCCCTCCTAACAGCAAGCTTTAGGGTAGGGTACTGAATTGTAACTTACTTTCGCCTAATAATGCGGTTTTGGCAAAGAGTGTATCTCCCGCAGGGAAGCTGCTACCATCAAATGTTTGCCCTCATTAGACTCCCCTCTGGAAGCGCTTTCACTGCAAGCTGCAGATTCCCTCCTAACAGCAAGCTTTAGGATAGGGTACTGAATTGTAACTTACTTTCGCCTAATAATGCGATTTTGGCAAAGAGAGTATCTCCCGCAGGGAAGCTGCTACCATCAAATGTTTGCCCTCATTAGACTCCCCTCTGGAAGCGCTTTCACTGCAAGCTGCAGATTCCCTCCTAACAGCAAGCTTTAGGATAGGGTACTGAATTGTAACTTAACTGCGGCTAATAATGCGATTTTGGCAAAGAGAGTATCTCCCGCAGGGAAGCTGCTACCATCAAATGTTTGCCCTCATTAGACTCCCCTCTGGAAGCGCTTTCACTGCAAGCTGCAGATTCCCTCCTATCAGCAAGCTTTAGGATAGGGTACTGAATTGTAACTTACTTTCGCCTAATAATGCGATTTTGGCAAAGAGAGTATCTCCCGCAGGGAAGCTGCTACCATCAAATGTTTGCCCTCATTAGACTCCCCTCTGGAAGCGCTTTCACTGCAAGCTGCAGATTCCCTCCTAGCAGCAAGCTTTAGGATAGGGTACTGAATTGTAACTTAACTGCGGCTAATAATGCGATTTTGGCAAAGAGAGTATCTCCCGCAGGGAAGCTGCTACCATCAAATGTTTGCCCTCATTAGACTCCCCTCTGGAAGCGCTTTCACTGCAAGCTGCAGATTCCCTCCTAACAGCAAGCTTTAGGATAGGGTACTGAATTGTAACTTACTTTCGCCTAATAATGCGATTTTGGCAAAGAGAGTATCTCCCGCAGGGAAGCTGCTACCATCAAATGTTTGCCCTCATTAGACTCCCCTGTGGAAGCGCTTTCACTGCAAGCTGCAGATTCCCTCCTAACAGCAAGCTTTAGGATAGGGTACTGAATTGTAACTTACTTTCGCCTAATAATGCGATTTTGGCAAAGAGAGTATCTCCCGCAGGGAAGCTGCTACCATCAAATGTTTGCCCTCATTAGACTCCCCTCTGGAAGCGCTTTCACTGCAAGCTGCAGATTCCCTCCTAGCAGCAAGCTTTAGGATAGGGTACTGAATTGTAACTTACTTTCGCCTAATAAGGCGATTTTGGCAAAGAGAGTATCTCCCTCAGGGAAGCTGCTACCATCAAATGTTTGCCCTCATTAGACTCCCCTCTGGAAGCGCTTTCACTGCAAGCTGCAGATTCCCTCCTAGCAGCAAGCTTTAGGATAGGGTACTGAATTGTAACTTACTTTCGCCTAATAATGCGATTTTGGCAAAGAGAGTATCTCCCGCAGGGAAGCTGCTACCATCAAATGTTTGCCCTCATTAGACTCCCCTCTGGAAGCGCTTTCACGGCAAGCTGAAGATTCCCTCCTAGCAGCAAGCTTTAGGATAGGGTACTGAATTGTAACTTACTTTCGCCTAATAATGCGATTTTGGCAAAGAGAGTATCTCCCGCAGGGAAGCTGCTACCATCAAATGTTTGCCCTCATTAGACTCCCCTCTGGAAGCGCTTTCACTGCAAGCTGCAGATTCCCTCCTAACAGCAAGCTTTAGGATAGGGTACTGAATTGTAACTTACTTTCGCCTAATAATGCGATTTGGCAATAAGAGTATCTCCCGCAGGGAAGCTGCTACCATCAAATGTTTGCCCTCATTAGACTCCCCTCTGGAAGCGCTTTCACGGCAAGCTGCAGATTCCCTCCTAACAGCAAGCTTTAGGATAGGGTACTGAATTGTAACTTACTTTCGCCTAATAATGCGGTTTTGGCAAAGAGTGTATCTCCCGCAGGGAAGCTGCTACCATCAAATGTTTGCCCTCATTAGACTCCCCTCTGGAAGCGCTTTCACTGCAAGCTGCAGATTCCCTCCTAACAGCAAGCTTTAGGATAGGGTACTGAATTGTAACTTACTTTCGCCTAATAATGCGATTTTGGCAAAGAGAGTATCTCCCGCAGGGAAGCTGCTACCATCAAATGTTTGCCCTCATTAGACTCCCCTCTGGAAGCGCTTTCACGGCAAGCTGCAGATTCCCTCCTAGCAGCAAGCTTTAGGATAGGGTACTGAATTGTAACTTACTTTCGCCTAATAATGCGATTTTGGCAAAGAGAGTATCTCCCGCAGGGAAGCTGCTACCATCAAATGTTTGCCCTCATTAGACTCCCCTCTGGAAGCGCTTTCACTGCAAGCTGCAGATTCCCTCCTAACAGCAAGCTTTAGGATAGGGTACTGAATTGTAACTTACTTTCGCCTAATAATGCGATTTGGCAAAGAGAGTATCTCCCGCAGGGAAGCTGCTACCATCAAATGTTTGCCCTCATTAGACTCCCCTCTGGAAGCGCTTTCACTGCAAGCTGCAGATTCCCTCCTAACAGCAAGCTTTAGGATAGGGTACTGAATTGTAACTTACTTTCGCCTAATAATGCGATTTTGGCAAAGAGAGTATCTCCCGCAGGGAAGCTGCTACCATCAAATGTTTGCCCTCATTAGACTCCCCTCTGGAAGCGCTTTCACTGCAAGCTGCAGATTCCCTCCTAACAGCAAGCTTTAGGATAGGGTACTGAATAGTAACTTACTTTCGCCTAATAATGCGATTTTGGCAAAGAGAGTATCTCCCGCAGGGAAGCTGCTACCATCAAATGTTTGCCCTCATTAGACTCCCCTCTGGAAGCGCTTTCACTGCAAGCTGCAGATTCCCTCCTAACAGCAAGCTTTAGGATAGGGTACTGAATTGTAACTTACTTTCGCCTAATAATGCGATTTTGGCAAAGAGAGTATCTCCCACAGGGAAGCTGCTACCATCAAATGTTTGCCCTCATTAGACTCCCCTCTGGAAGCGCTTTCACTGCAAGCTGCAGATTCCCTCCTAACAGCAAGCTTTAGGATAGGGTACTGAATTGTAACTTACTTTCGCCTAATAATGCGATTTTGGCAAAGAGAGTATCTCCCGCAGGGAAGCTGCTACCATCAAATGTTTGCCCTCATTAGACTCCCCTCTGGAAGCGCTTTCACTGCAAGCTGCAGATTCCCTCCTAACAGCAAGCTTTAGGATAGGGTACTGAATTGTAACTTACTTTCGCCTAATAAGGCGATTTTGGCAAAGAGAGTATCTCCCTCAGGGAAGCTGCTACCATCAAATGTTTGCCCTCATTAGACTCCCCTCTGGAAGCGCTTTCACTGCAAGCTGCAGATTCCCTCCTAACAGCAAGCTTTAGGATAGGGTACTGAATTGTAACTTACTTTCGCCTAATAATGCGATTTTGGCAAAGAGAGTATCTCCCGCAGGGAAGCTGCTACCATCAAATGTTTGCCCTCATTAGACTCCCCTCTGGAAGCGCTTTCACGGCAAGCTGCAGATTCCCTCCTAGCAGCAAGCTTTAGGATAGGGTACTGAATTGTAACTTACTTTCGCCTAATAATGCGATTTTGGCAAAGAGAGTATCTCCCGCAGGGAAGCTGCTACCATCAAATGTTTGCCCTCATTAGACTCCCCTCTGGAAGCGCTTTCACTGCAAGCTGCAGATTCCCTCCTAACAGCAAGCTTTAGGATAGGGTACTGAATTGTAACTTACTTTCGCCTAATAATGCGATTTGGCAAAGAGAGTATCTCCCGCAGGGAAGCTGCTACCATCAAATGTTTGCCCTCATTAGACTCCCCTCTGGAAGCGCTTTCACGGCAAGCTGCAGATTCCCTCCTAACAGCAAGCTTTAGGATAGGGTACTGAATTGTAACTTACTTTCGCCTAATAATGCGGTTTTGGCAAAGAGAGTATCTCCCGCAGGGAAGCTGCTACCATCAAATGTTTGCCCTCATTAGACTCCCCTCTGGAAGCGCTTTCACTGCAAGCTGCAGATTCCCTCCTAACAGCAAGCTTTAGGATAGGGTACTGAATTGTAACTTACTTTCGCCTAATAATGCGATTTTGGCAAAGAGAGTATCTCCCGCAGGGAAGCTGCTACCATCAAATGTTTGCCCTCATTAGACTCCCCTCTGGAAGCGCTTTCACGGCAAGCTGCAGATTCCCTCCTAACAGCAAGCTTTAGGGTAGGGTACTGAATTGTAACTTACTTTCGCCTAATAATGCGGTTTTGGCAAAGAGAGTATCTCCCGCAGGGAAGCTGCTACCATCAAATGTTTGCCCTCATTAGACTCCCCTCTGGAAGCGCTTTCACTGCAAGCTGCAGATTCCCTCCTATCAGCAAGCTTTAGGATAGGGTACTGAATTGTAACTTACTTTCGCCTAATAATGCGATTTTGGCAATGAGAGTATCTCCCGCAGGGAAGCTGCTACCATCAAATGTTTGCCCTCATTAGACTCCCCTCTGGAAGCGCTTTCACGGCAAGCTGCAGATTCCCTCCTAGCAGCAAGCTTTAGGATAGGGTACTGAATTGTAACTTACTTTCGCCTAATAATGCGATTTTGGCAAAGAGAGTATCTCCCGCAGGGAAGCTGCTACCATCAAATGTTTGCCCTCATTAGACTCCCCTCTGGAAGCGCTTTCACTGCAAGCTGCAGATTCCCTCCTAACAGCAAGCTTTAGGATAGGGTACTGAATTGTAACTTACTTTCGCCTAATAATGCGATTTGGCAATAAGAGTATCTCCCGCAGGGAAGCTGCTACCATCAAATGTTTGCCCTCATTAGACTCCCCTCTGGAAGCGCTTTCACTGCAAGCTGCAGATTCCCTCCTAACAGCAAGCTTTAGGATAGGGTACTGAATTGTAACTTACTTTCGCCTAATAATGCGATTTTGGCAAAGAGAGTATCTCCCTCAGGGAAGCTGCTACCATCAAATGTTTGCCCTCATTAGACTCCCCTCTGGAAGCGCTTTCACTGCAAGCTGCAGATTCCCTCCTAGCAGCAAGCTTTAGGATAGGGTACTGAATTGTAACTTACTTTCGCCTAATAATGCGATTTTGGCAAAGAGAGTATCTCCCGCAGGGAAGCTGCTACCATCAAATGTTTGCCCTCATTAGACTCCCCTCTGGAAGCGCTTTCACGGCAAGCTGCAGATTCCCTCCTAGCAGCAAGCTTTAGGATAGGGTACTGAATTGTAACTTACTTTCGCCTAATAATGCGATTTTGGCAAAGAGAGTATCTCCCGCAGGGAAGCTGCTACCATCAAATGTTTGCCCTCATTAGACTCCCCTCTGGAAGCGCTTTCACTGCAAGCTGCAGATTCCCTCCTAACAGCAAGCTTTAGGATAGGGTACTGAATTGTAACTTACTTTCGCCTAATAATGCGATTTGGCAAAGAGAGTATCTCCCGCAGGGAAGCTGCTACCATCAAATGTTTGCCCTCATTAGACTCCCCTCTGGAAGCGCTTTCACGGCAAGCTGCAGATTCCCTCCTAACAGCAAGCTTTAGGGTAGGGTACTGAATTGTAACTTACTTTCGCCTAATAATGCGGTTTTGGCAAAGAGTGTATCTCCCGCAGGGAAGCTGCTACCATCAAATGTTTGCCCTCATTAGACTCCCCTCTGGAAGCGCTTTCACTGCAAGCTGCAGATTCCCTCCTAACAGCAAGCTTTAGGATAGGGTACTGAATTGTAACTTACTTTCGCCTAATAATGCGATTTTGGCAAAGAGAGTATCTCCCGCAGGGAAGCTGCTACCATCAAATGTTTGCCCTCATTAGACTCCCCTCTGGAAGCGCTTTCACTGCAAGCTGCAGATTCCCTCCTAACAGCAAGCTTTAGGATAGGGTACTGAATTGTAACTTAACTGCGGCTAATAATGCGATTTTGGCAAAGAGAGTATCTCCCGCAGGGAAGCTGCTACCATCAAATGTTTGCCCTCATTAGACTCCCCTCTGGAAGCGCTTTCACTGCAAGCTGCAGATTCCCTCCTATCAGCAAGCTTTAGGATAGGGTACTGAATTGTAACTTACTTTCGCCTAATAATGCGATTTTGGCAAAGAGAGTATCTCCCGCAGGGAAGCTGCTACCATCAAATGTTTGCCCTCATTAGACTCCCCTCTGGAAGCGCTTTCACTGCAAGCTGCAGATTCCCTCCTAGCAGCAAGCTTTAGGATAGGGTACTGAATTGTAACTTAACTGCGGCTAATAATGCGATTTTGGCAAAGAGAGTATCTCCCGCAGGGAAGCTGCTACCATCAAATGTTTGCCCTCATTAGACTCCCCTGTGGAAGCGCTTTCACTGCAAGCTGCAGATTCCCTCCTAACAGCAAGCTTTAGGATAGGGTACTGAATTGTAACTTACTTTCGCCTAATAATGCGATTTTGGCAAAGAGAGTATCTCCCGCAGGGAAGCTGCTACCATCAAATGTTTGCCCTCATTAGACTCCCCTGTGGAAGCGCTTTCACTGCAAGCTGCAGATTCCCTCCTAACAGCAAGCTTTAGGATAGGGTACTGAATTGTAACTTACTTTCGCCTAATAATGCGATTTTGGCAAAGAGAGTATCTCCCGCAGGGAAGCTGCTACCATCAAATGTTTGCCCTCATTAGACTCCCCTCTGGAAGCGCTTTCACTGCAAGCTGCAGATTCCCTCCTAGCAGCAAGCTTTAGGATAGGGTACTGAATTGTAACTTACTTTCGCCTAATAAGGCGATTTTGGCAAAGAGAGTATCTCCCTCAGGGAAGCTGCTACCATCAAATGTTTGCCCTCATTAGACTCCCCTATGGAAGCGCTTTCACTGCAAGCTGCAGATTCCCTCCTAGCAGCAAGCTTTAGGATAGGGTACTGAATTGTAACTTACTTTCGCCTAATAATGCGATTTTGGCAAAGAGAGTATCTCCCGCAGGGAAGCTGCTACCATCAAATGTTTGCCCTCATTAGACTCCCCTCTGGAAGCGCTTTCACGGCAAGCTGAAGATTCCCTCCTAGCAGCAAGCTTTAGGATAGGGTACTGAATTGTAACTTACTTTCGCCTAATAATGCGATTTTGGCAAAGAGAGTATCTCCCGCAGGGAAGCTGCTACCATCAAATGTTTGCCCTCATTAGACTCCCCTCTGGAAGCGCTTTCACGGCAAGCTGCAGATTCCCTCCTAACAGCAAGCTTTAGGATAGGGTACTGAATTGTAACTTACTTTCGCCTAATAATGCGATTTGGCAATAAGAGTATCTCCCGCAGGGAAGCTGCTACCATCAAATGTTTGCCCTCATTAGACTCCCCTCTGGAAGCGCTTTCACGGCAAGCTGCAGATTCCCTCCTAACAGCAAGCTTTAGGATAGGGTACTGAATTGTAACTTACTTTCGCCTAATAATGCGGTTTTGGCAAAGAGTGTATCTCCCGCAGGGAAGCTGCTACCATCAAATGTTTGCCCTCATTAGACTCCCCTCTGGAAGCGCTTTCACTGCAAGCTGCAGATTCCCTCCTAACAGCAAGCTTTAGGATAGGGTACTGAATTGTAACTTACTTTCGCCTAATAATGCGATTTTGGCAAAGAGAGTATCTCCCGCAGGGAAGCTGCTACCATCAAATGTTTGCCCTCATTAGACTCCCCTCTGGAAGCGCTTTCACGGCAAGCTGCAGATTCCCTCCTAGCAGCAAGCTTTAGGATAGGGTACTGAATTGTAACTTACTTTCGCCTAATAATGCGATTTTGGCAAAGAGAGTATCTCCCGCAGGGAAGCTGCTACCATCAAATGTTTGCCCTCATTAGACTCCCCTCTGGAAGCGCTTTCACTGCAAGCTGCAGATTCCCTCCTAACAGCAAGCTTTACGATAGGGTACTGAATTGTAACTTACTTTCGCCTAATAATGCGATTTGGCAAAGAGAGTATCTCCCGCAGGGAAGCTGCTACCATCAAATGTTTGCCCTCATTAGACTCCCCTCTGGAAGCGCTTTCACTGCAAGCTGCAGATTCCCTCCTAACAGCAAGCTTTAGGATAGGGTACTGAATTGTAACTTACTTTCGCCTAATAATGCGATTTTGGCAAAGAGAGTATCTCCCGCAGGGAAGCTGCTACCATCAAATGTTTGCCCTCATTAGACTCCCCTCTGGAAGCGCTTTCACTGCAAGCTGCAGATTCCCTCCTAACAGCAAGCTTTAGGATAGGGTACTGAATAGTAACTTACTTTCGCCTAATAATGCGATTTTGGCAAAGAGAGTATCTCCCGCAGGGAAGCTGCTACCATCAAATGTTTGCCCTCATTAGACTCCCCTCTGGAAGCGCTTTCACTGCAAGCTGCAGATTCCCTCCTAACAGCAAGCTTTAGGATAGGGTACTGAATTGTAACTTACTTTCGCCTAATAATGCGATTTTGGCAAAGAGAGTATCTCCCACAGGGAAGCTGCTACCATCAAATGTTTGCCCTCATTAGACTCCCCTCTGGAAGCGCTTTCACTGCAAGCTGCAGATTCCCTCCTAACAGCAAGCTTTAGGATAGGGTACTGAATTGTAACTTACTTTCGCCTAATAATGCGATTTTGGCAAAGAGAGTATCTCCCGCAGGGAAGCTGCTACCATCAAATGTTTGCCCTCATTAGACTCCCCTCTGGAAGCGCTTTCACTGCAAGCTGCAGATTCCCTCCTAACAGCAAGCTTTAGGATAGGGTACTGAATTGTAACTTACTTTCGCCTAATAAGGCGATTTTGGCAAAGAGAGTATCTCCCTCAGGGAAGCTGCTACCATCAAATGTTTGCCCTCATTAGACTCCCCTCTGGAAGCGCTTTCACTGCAAGCTGCAGATTCCCTCCTAACAGCAAGCTTTAGGATAGGGTACTGAATTGTAACTTACTTTCGCCTAATAATGCGATTTTGGCAAAGAGAGTATCTCCCGCAGGGAAGCTGCTACCATCAAATGTTTGCCCTCATTAGACTCCCCTCTGGAAGCGCTTTCACGGCAAGCTGCAGATTCCCTCCTAGCAGCAAGCTTTAGGATAGGGTACTGAATTGTAACTTACTTTCGCCTAATAATGCGATTTTGGCAAAGAGAGTATCTCCCGCAGGGAAGCTGCTACCATCAAATGTTTGCCCTCATTAGACTCCCCTCTGGAAGCGCTTTCACTGCAAGCTGCAGATTCCCTCCTAACAGCAAGCTTTAGGATAGGGTACTGAATTGTAACTTACTTTCGCCTAATAATGCGATTTGGCAAAGAGAGTATCTCCCGCAGGGAAGCTGCTACCATCAAATGTTTGCCCTCATTAGACTCCCCTCTGGAAGCGCTTTCACGGCAAGCTGCAGATTCCCTCCTAACAGCAAGCTTTACGATAGGGTACTGAATTGTAACTTACTTTCGCCTAATAATGCGGTTTTGGCAAAGAGAGTATCTCCCGCAGGGAAGCTGCTACCATCAAATGTTTGCCCTCATTAGACTCCCCTCTGGAAGCGCTTTCACTGCAAGCTGCAGATTCCCTCCTAACAGCAAGCTTTAGGATAGGGTACTGAATTGTAACTTACTTTCGCCTAATAATGCGATTTTGGCAAAGAGAGTATCTCCCGCAGGGAAGCTGCTACCATCAAATGTTTGCCCTCATTAGACTCCCCTCTGGAAGCGCTTTCACTGCAAGCTGCAGATTCCCTCCTAACAGCAAGCTTTAGGATAGGGTACTGAATTGTAACTTACTTTCGCCTAATAATGCGATTTTGGCAATGAGAGTATCTCCCACAGGGAAGCTGCTACCATCAAATGTTTGCCCTCATTAGACTCCGCTCTGGAAGCGCTTTCACTGCAAGCTGCAGATTCCCTCCTAACAGCAAGCTTTAGGATAGGGTACTGAATTGTAACTTACTTTCGCCTAATAATGCGATTTTGGCAAAGAGAGTATCTCCCGCAGGGAAGCTGCTACCATCAAATGTTTGCCCTCATTACACTCCCCTCTGGAAGCGCTTTCACTGCAAGCTGCAGATTCCCTCCTAACAGCAAGCTTTAGGATAGGGTACTGAATTGTAACTTACTTTCGCCTAATAATGCGATTTTGGCAAAGAGAGTATCTCCCGCAGGGAAGCTGCTACCATCAAATGTTTGCCCTCATTAGACTCCCCTCTGGAAGCGCTTTCACTGCAAGCTGCAGATTCCCTCCTAGCAGCAAGCTTTAGGATAGGGTACTGAATTGTAACTTACTTTCGCCTAATAATGCGATTTTGGCAAAGAGAGTATCTCCCGCAGGGAAGCTGCTACCATCAAATGTTTGCCCTCATTAGACTCCCCTCTGGAAGCGCTTTCACGGCAAGCTGCAGATTCCCTCCTAGCAGCAAGCTTTAGGATAGGGTACTGAATTGTAACTTACTTTCACCTAATAATGCGATTTTGGCAAAGAGAGTATCTCCCGCAGGGAAGCTGCTACCATCAAATGTTTGCCCTCATTAGACTCCCCTCTGGAAGCGCTTTCACTGCAAGCTGCAGATTCCCTCCTAACAGCAAGCTTTAGGATAGGGTAGTGAATTGTAACTTACTTTCGCCTAATAATGCGATTTGGCAAAGAGAGTATCTCCCGCAGGGAAGCTGCTACCATCAAATGTTTGCCCTCATTAGACTCCCCTCTGGAAGCGCTTTCACGGCAAGCTGCAGATTCCCTCCTAACAGCAAGCTTTAGGATAGGGTACTGAATTGTAACTTAATTTCGCCTAATAATGCGGTTTTGGCAAAGAGAGTATCTCCCGCAGGGAAGCTGCTACCATCAAATGTTTGCCCTCATTAGACTCCCCTCTGGAAGCGCTTTCACTGCAAGCTGCAGATTCCCTGCTAACAGCAAGCTTTAGGATAGGGTACTGAATTGTAACTTACTTTCGCCTAATAATGCGATTTTGGCAAAGAGAGTATCTCCCGCAGGGAAGCTGCTACCATCAAATGTTTGCCCTCATTAGACTCCCCTCTGGAAGCGCTTTCACGGCAAGCTGCAGATTCCCTCCTAACAGCAAGCTTTAGGATAGGGTACTGAATTGTAACTTACTTTCGCCTAATAATGCGATTTTGGCAAAGAGAGTATCTCCCGCAGGGAAGCTGCTACCATCAAATGTTTGCCCTCATTAGACTCCCCTCTGGAAGCGCTTTCACGGCAAGCTGCAGATTCCCTCCTAACAGCAAGCTTTAGGATAGGGTACTGAATTGTAACTTACTTTCGCCTAATAATGCGATTTTGGCAAAGAGAGTATCTCCCGCAGGGAAGCTGCTACCATCAAATGTTTGCCCTCATTAGACTCTCCTCTGGAAGCGCTTTCACTGCAAGCTGCAGATTCCCTCCTAACAGCAAGCTTTAGGATAGGGTACTGAATTGTAACTTACTTTCGCCTAATAATGCGATTTTGGCAAAGAGAGTATCTCCCGCAGGGAAGCTGTTACCATCAAATGTTTGCCCTCATTAGACTCCCCTCTGGAAGCGCTTTCACTGCAAGCTGCAGATTCCCTCCTAACAGCAAGCTTTAGGATAGGGTACTGAATTGTAACTTACTTTCGCCTAATAATGCGATTTTGGCAAAGAGAGTATCTCCCGCAGGGAAGCTGCTACCATCAAATGTTTGCCCTCATTAGACTCCCCTCTGGAAGCGCTTTCACTGCAAGCTGCAGATTCCCTCCTAACAGCAAGCTTTAGGATAGGGTACTGAATTGTAACTTACTTTCGCCTAATAATGCGATTTTGGCAAAGAGAGTATCTCCCGCAGGGAAGCTGCTACCATCAAATGTTTGCCCTCATTAGACTCCCCTCTGGAAGCGCTTTCACTGCAAGCTGCAGATTCCCTCCTAACAGCAAGCTTTAGGATAGGGTACTGAATCGTAACTTAACTGCGGCTAATAATGCGATTTTGGCAAAGAGAGTATCTCCCGCAGGGAAGCTGCTACCATCAAATGTTTGCCCTCATTAGACTCCCCTCTGGAAGCGCTTTCACTGCAAGCTGCAGATTCCCTCCTAACAGCAAGCTTTAGGATAGGGTACTGAATTGTAACTTACTTTCGCCTAATAAGGCGATTTTGGCAAAGAGAGTATCTCCCGCAGGGAAGCTGCTACCATCAAATGTTTGCCCTCATTAGACTCCCCTCTGGAAGCGCTTTCACTGCAAGCTGCAGATTCCCTCCTAACAGCAAGCTTTAGGATAGGGTACTGAATTGTAACTTACTTTCGCCTAATAAGGCGATTTTGGCAAAGAGAGTATCTCCCGCAGGGAAGCTGCTACCATCAAATGTTTGCCCTCATTAGACTCCCCTCTGGAAGCGCTTTCACTGCAAGCTGCAGATTCCCTCCTAACAGCAAGCTTTAGGATAGGGTACTGAATCGTAACTTAACTGCGGCTAATAATGCGATTTTGGCAAAGAGAGTATCTCCCGCAGGGAAGCTGCTACCATCAAATGTTTGCCCTCATTAGACTCCCCTCTGGAAGCGCTTTCACTGCAAGCTGCAGATTCCCTCCTAACAGCAAGCTTTAGGATAGGGTACTGAATTGTAACTTACTTTCGCCTAATAAGGCGATTTTGGCAAAGAGAGTATCTCCCGCAGGGAAGCTGCTACCATCAAATGTTTGCCCTCATTAGACTCCCCTCTGGAAGCGCTTTCACTGCAAGCTGCAGATTCCCTCCTAACAGCAAGCTTTAGGATAGGGTACTGAATTGTAACTTACTTTCGCCTAATAAGGCGATTTTGGCAAAGAGAGTATCTCCCGCAGGGAAGCTGCTACCATCAAATGTTTGCCCTCATTAGACTCCCCTCTGGAAGCGCTTTCACTGCAAGCTGCAGATTCCCTCCTAACAGCAAGCTTTAGGATAGGGTACTGAATTGTAACTTACTTTCGCCTAATAATGCGATTTTGGCAAAGACACTATCTCCCGCAGGGAAGCTGCTACCATCAAATGTTTGCCCTCATTAGACTCCCCTCTGGAAGCGCTTTCACGGCAAGCTGCAGATTCCCTCCTAACAGCAAGCTTTACGATAGGGTACTGAATTGTAACTTACTTTCGCCTAATAATGCGGTTTTGGCAAAGAGAGTATCTCCCGCAGGGAAGCTGCTACCATCAAATGTTTGCCCTCATTAGACTCCCCTCTGGAAGCGCTTTCACTGCAAGCTGCAGATTCCCTCCTAACAGCAAGCTTTAGGATAGGGTACTGAATTGTAACTTACTTTCGCCTAATAATGCGATTTTGGCAAAGAGAGTATCTCCCGCAGGGAAGCTGCTACCATCAAATGTTTGCCCTCATTAGACTCCCCTCTGGAAGCGCTTTCACTGCAAGCTGCAGATTCCCTCCTAACAGCAAGCTTTAGGATAGGGTACTGAATTGTAACTTACTTTCGCCTAATAATGCGATTTTGGCAATGAGAGTATCTCCCACAGGGAAGCTGCTACCATCAAATGTTTGCCCTCATTAGACTCCGCTCTGGAAGCGCTTTCACTGCAAGCTGCAGATTCCCTCCTAACAGCAAGCTTTAGGATAGGGTACTGAATTGTAACTTACTTTCGCCTAATAATGCGATTTTGGCAAAGAGAGTATCTCCCGCAGGGAAGCTGCTACCATCAAATGTTTGCCCTCATTACACTCCCCTCTGGAAGCGCTTTCACTGCAAGCTGCAGATTCCCTCCTAACAGCAAGCTTTAGGATAGGGTACTGAATTGTAACTTACTTTCGCCTAATAATGCGATTTTGGCAAAGAGAGTATCTCCCGCAGGGAAGCTGCTACCATCAAATGTTTGCCCTCATTAGACTCCTCTCTGGAAGCGCTTTCACTGCAAGCTGCAGATTCCCTCCTAGCAGCAAGCTTTAGGATAGGGTACTGAATTGTAACTTACTTTCGCCTAATAATGCGATTTTGGCAAAGAGAGTATCTCCCGCAGGGAAGCTGCTACCATCAAATGTTTGCCCTCATTAGACTCCCCTCTGGAAGCGCTTTCACGGCAAGCTGCAGATTCCCTCCTAGCAGCAAGCTTTAGGATAGGGTACTGAATTGTAACTTACTTTCACCTAATAATGCGATTTTGGCAAAGAGAGTATCTCCCGCAGGGAAGCTGCTACCATCAAATGTTTGCCCTCATTAGACTCCCCTCTGGAAGCGCTTTCACTGCAAGCTGCAGATTCCCTCCTAACAGCAAGCTTTAGGATAGGGTAGTGAATTGTAACTTACTTTCGCCTAATAATGCGATTTGGCAAAGAGAGTATCTCCCGCAGGGAAGCTGCTACCATCAAATGTTTGCCCTCATTAGACTCCCCTCTGGAAGCGCTTTCACGGCAAGCTGCAGATTCCCTCCTAACAGCAAGCTTTAGGATAGGGTACTGAATTGTAACTTAATTTCGCCTAATAATGCGGTTTTGGCAAAGAGAGTATCTCCCGCAGGGAAGCTGCTACCATCAAATGTTTGCCCTCATTAGACTCCCCTCTGGAAGCGCTTTCACTGCAAGCTGCAGATTCCCTGCTAACAGCAAGCTTTAGGATAGGGTACTGAATTGTAACTTACTTTCGCCTAATAATGCGATTTTGGCAAAGAGAGTATCTCCCGCAGGGAAGCTGCTACCATCAAATGTTTGCCCTCATTAGACTCCCCTCTGGAAGCGCTTTCACGGCAAGCTGCAGATTCCCTCCTAACAGCAAGCTTTAGGATAGGGTACTGAATTGTAACTTACTTTCGCCTAATAATGCGATTTTGGCAAAGAGAGTATCTCCCGCAGGGAAGCTGCTACCATCAAATGTTTGCCCTCATTAGACTCCCCTCTGGAAGCGCTTTCACGGCAAGCTGCAGATTCCCTCCTAACAGCAAGCTTTAGGATAGGGTACTGAATTGTAACTTACTTTCGCCTAATAATGCGATTTTGGCAAAGAGAGTATCTCCCGCAGGGAAGCTGCTACCATCAAATGTTTGCCCTCATTAGACTCTCCTCTGGAAGCGCTTTCACTGCAAGCTGCAGATTCCCTCCTAACAGCAAGCTTTAGGATAGGGTACTGAATTGTAACTTACTTTCGCCTAATAAGGCGATTTTGGCAAAGAGACTATCTCCCGCAGGGAAGCTGTTACCATCAAATGTTTGCCCTCATTAGACTCCCCTCTGGAAGCGCTTTCACTGCAAGCTGCAGATTCCCTCCTAACAGCAAGCTTTAGGATAGGGTACTGAATTGTAACTTACTTTCGCCTAATAATGCGATTTTGGCAAAGAGAGTATCTCCCGCAGGGAAGCTGCTACCATCAAATGTTTGCCCTCATTAGACTCCCCTCTGGAAGCGCTTTCACTGCAAGCTGCAGATTCCCTCCTAACAGCAAGCTTTAGGATAGGGTACTGAATTGTAACTTACTTTCGCCTAATAATGCGATTTTGGCAAAGAGAGTATCTCCCGCAGGGAAGCTGCTACCATCAAATGTTTGCCCTCATTAGACTCCCCTCTGGAAGCGCTTTCACTGCAAGCTGCAGATTCCCTCCTAACAGCAAGCTTTAGGATAGGGTACTGAATCGTAACTTAACTGCGGCTAATAATGCGATTTTGGCAAAGAGAGTATCTCCCGCAGGGAAGCTGCTACCATCAAATGTTTGCCCTCATTAGACTCCCCTCTGGAAGCGCTTTCACTGCAAGCTGCAGATTCCCTCCTAACAGCAAGCTTTAGGATAGGGTACTGAATTGTAACTTACTTTCGCCTAATAAGGCGATTTTGGCAAAGAGAGTATCTCCCGCAGGGAAGCTGCTACCATCAAATGTTTGCCCTCATTAGACTCCCCTCTGGAAGCGCTTTCACTGCAAGCTGCAGATTCCCTCCTAACAGCAAGCTTTAGGATAGGGTACTGAATTGTAACTTACTTTCGCCTAATAAGGCGATTTTGGCAAAGAGAGTATCTCCCGCAGGGAAGCTGCTACCATCAAATGTTTGCCCTCATTAGACTCCCCTCTGGAAGCGCTTTCACTGCAAGCTGCAGATTCCCTCCTAACAGCAAGCTTTAGGATAGGGTACTGAATCGTAACTTAACTGCGGCTAATAATGCGATTTTGGCAAAGAGAGTATCTCCCGCAGGGAAGCTGCTACCATCAAATGTTTGCCCTCATTAGACTCCCCTCTGGAAGCGCTTTCACTGCAAGCTGCAGATTCCCTCCTAACAGCAAGCTTTAGGATAGGGTACTGAATTGTAACTTACTTTCGCCTAATAATGCGATTTTGGCAAAGAGAGTATCTCCCGCAGGGAAGCTGCTACCATCAAATGTTTGCCCTCATTAGACTCCCCTCTGGAAGCGCTTTCACGGCAAGCTGCAGATTCCCTCCTAGCAGCAAGCTTTAGGATAGGGTACTGAATTGTAACTTACTTTCACCTAATAATGCGATTTTGGCAAAGAGAGTATCTCCCGCAGGGAAGCTGCTACCATCAAATGTTTGCCCTCATTAGACTCCCCTCTGGAAGCGCTTTCACTGCAAGCTGCAGATTCCCTCCTAACAGCAAGCTTTAGGATAGGGTAGTGAATTGTAACTTACTTTCGCCTAATAATGCGATTTGGCAAAGAGAGTATCTCCCGCAGGGAAGCTGCTACCATCAAATGTTTGCCCTCATTAGACTCCCCTCTGGAAGCGCTTTCACGGCAAGCTGCAGATTCCCTCCTAACAGCAAGCTTTAGGATAGGGTACTGAATTGTAACTTAATTTCGCCTAATAATGCGGTTTTGGCAAAGAGAGTATCTCCCGCAGGGAAGCTGCTACCATCAAATGTTTGCCCTCATTAGACTCCCCTCTGGAAGCGCTTTCACTGCAAGCTGCAGATTCCCTGCTAACAGCAAGCTTTAGGATAGGGTACTGAATTGTAACTTACTTTCGCCTAATAATGCGATTTTGGCAAAGAGAGTATCTCCCGCAGGGAAGCTGCTACCATCAAATGTTTGCCCTCATTAGACTCCCCTCTGGAAGCGCTTTCACGGCAAGCTGCAGATTCCCTCCTAACAGCAAGCTTTAGGATAGGGTACTGAATTGTAACTTACTTTCGCCTAATAATGCGATTTTGGCAAAGAGAGTATCTCCCGCAGGGAAGCTGCTACCATCAAATGTTTGCCCTCATTAGACTCCCCTCTGGAAGCGCTTTCACGGCAAGCTGCAGATTCCCTCCTAACAGCAAGCTTTAGGATAGGGTACTGAATTGTAACTTACTTTCGCCTAATAATGCGATTTTGGCAAAGAGAGTATCTCCCGCAGGGAAGCTGCTACCATCAAATGTTTGCCCTCATTAGACTCTCCTCTGGAAGCGCTTTCACTGCAAGCTGCAGATTCCCTCCTAACAGCAAGCTTTAGGATAGGGTACTGAATTGTAACTTACTTTCGCCTAATAAGGCGATTTTGGCAAAGAGACTATCTCCCGCAGGGAAGCTGTTACCATCAAATGTTTGCCCTCATTAGACTCCCCTCTGGAAGCGCTTTCACTGCAAGCTGCAGATTCCCTCCTAACAGCAAGCTTTAGGATAGGGTACTGAATTGTAACTTACTTTCGCCTAATAATGCGATTTTGGCAAAGAGAGTATCTCCCGCAGGGGAAGCTGCTACCATCAAATGTTTGCCCTCATTAGACTCCCCTCTGGAAGCGCTTTCACTGCAAGCTGCAGATTCCCTCCTAACAGCAAGCTTTAGGATAGGGTACTGAATTGTAACTTACTTTCGCCTAATAATGCGATTTTGGCAAAGAGAGTATCTCCCGCAGGGAAGCTGCTACCATCAAATGTTTGCCCTCATTAGACTCCCCTCTGGAAGCGCTTTCACTGCAAGCTGCAGATTCCCTCCTAACAGCAAGCTTTAGGATAGGGTACTGAATTGTAACTTACTTTCGCCTAATAATGCGATTTTGGCAAAGAGAGTATCTCCCGCAGGGAAGCTGCTACCATCAAATGTTTGCCCTCATTAGACTCCCCTCTGGAAGCGCTTTCACTGCAAGCTGCAGATTCCCTCCTAACAGCAAGCTTTAGGATAGGGTACTGAATTGTAACTTACTTTCGCCTAATAATGCGATTTTGGCAAAGACACTATCTCCCGCAGGGAAGCTGCTACCATCAAATGTTTGCCCTCATTAGACTCCCCTCTGGAAGCGCTTTCACTGCAAGCTGCAGATTCCCTCCTAACAGCAAGCTTTAGGATAGGGTACTGAATTGTAACTTACTTTCGCCTAATAATGCGATTTTGGCAAAGAGAGTATCTCCCGCAGGGAAGCTGCTACCATCAAATGTTTGCCCTCATTAGACTCCCCTCTGGAAGCGCTTTCACGGCAAGCTGCAGATTCCCTCCTAACAGCAAGCTTTAGGATAGGGTACTGAATTGTAACTTACTTTCGCCTAATAATGCGATTTTGGCAAAGAGAGTATCTCCCGCAGGGAAGCTGCTACCATCAAATGTTTGCCCTCATTAGACTCCCCTCTGGAAGCGCTTTCACGGCAAGCTGCAGATTCCCTCCTAACAGCAAGCTTTAGGATAGGGTACTGAATTGTAACTTACTTTCGCCTAATAAGGCGATTTTGGCAAAGAGAGTATCTCCCGCAGGGAAGCTGCTACCATCAAATGTTTGCCCTCATTAGACTCCCCTCTGGAAGCGCTTTCACTGCAAGCTGCAGATTCCCTCCTAACAGCAAGCTTTAGGATAGGGTACTGAATTGTAACTTACTTTCGCCTAATAATGCGATTTTGGCAAAGAGAGTATTTCCCGCAGGGAAGCTGCTACCATCAAATGTTCGCCCTCATTAGACTCCCCTCTGGAAGCGCTGTCACTGCAAGCTGCAGATTCCCTCCTAACAGCAAGCTTCAGGATAGGGTACTGAATTGTAACTTACTTTCGCCTAATAATGCGATTTTGGCAAAGACACTATCTCCCGCAGGGAAGCTGCTACCATCAAATGTTTGCCCTCATTAGACTCCCCTCTGGAAGCGCTTTCACTGCAAGCTGCAGATTCCCTCCTAACAGCAAGCTTTAGGATAGGGTACTGAATTGTAACTTACTTTCGCCTAATAATGCGATTTTGGCAAAGAGAGTATCTCCCGCAGGGAAGCTGCTACCATCAAATGTTTGCCCTCATTAGACTCCCCTCTGGAAGCGCTTTCACTGCAAGCTGCAGATTCCCTCCTAACAGCAAGCTGTAGGATAGGGTACTGAATTGTAACTTACTTTCGTCTAATAATGCGATTTTGGCAAAGAGAGTATCTCCCGCAGGGAAGCTGCTACCATCAAATGTTTGCCCTCATTAGACTCCCCTCTGGAAGCGCTTTCACTGCAAGCTGCAGATTCCCTCCTAACAGCAAGCTTTAGGATAGGGTACTGAATTGTAACTTACTTTCGCCTAATAATGCGATTTTGGCAAAGAGAGTATCTCCCGCAGGGAAGCTGCTACCATCAAATGTTTGCCCTCATTAGACTCCCCTCTGGAAGCGCTTTCACTGCAAGCTGCAGATTCCCTCCTAACAGCAAGCTTTAGGATAGGGTACTGAATTGTAACTTACTTTCGCCTAATAATGCGATTTTGGCAAAGAGAGTATCTCCCGCAGGGAAGCTGCTACCATCAAATGTTTGCCCTCATTAGACTCCCCTCTGGAAGCGCTTTCACTGCAAGCTGCAGATTCCCTCCTAACAGCAAGCTTTAGGATAGGGTACTGAATTGTAACTTACTTTCGCCTAATAATGCGATTTTGGCAAAGAGAGTATCTCCCGCAGGGAAGCTGCTACCATCAAATGTTTGCCCTCATTAGACTCCCCTCTGGAAGCGCTTTCACTGCAAGCTGCAGATTCCCTCCTAACAGCAAGCTTTAGGATAGGGTACTGAATTGTAACTTACTTTCGCCTAATAATGCGATTTTGGCAAAGAGAGTATCTCCCGCAGGGAAGCTGCTACCATCAAATGTTTGCCCTCATTAGACTCCCCTCTGGAAGCGCTTTCACTGCAAGCTGCAGATTCCCTCCTAACAGCAAGCTTTAGGATAGGGTACTGAATTGTAACTTACTTTCGCCTAATAATGCGATTTTGGCAAAGAGAGTATCTCCCGCAGGGAAGCTGCTACCATCAAATGTTTGCCCTCATTAGACTCCCCTCTGGAAGCGCTTTCACTGCAAGCTGCAGATTCCCTCCTAACAGCAAGCTTTAGGATAGGGTACTGAATTGTAACTTACTTTCGCCTAATAATGCGATTTTGGCAAAGAGAGTATCTCCCGCAGGGAAGCTGCTACCATCAAATGTTTGCCCTCATTAGACTCCCCTCTGGAAGCGCTTTCACTGCAAGCTGCAGATTCCCTCCTAACAGCAAGCTTTAGGATAGGGTACTGAATTGTAACTTACTTTCGCCTAATAAGGCGATTTTGGCAAAGAGAGTATCTCCCGCAGGGAAGCTGCTACCATCAAATGTTTGCCCTCATTAGACTCCCCTCTGGAAGCGCTTTCACTGCAAGCTGCAGATTCCCTCCTAACAGCAAGCTTTAGGATAGGGTACTGAATTGTAACTTACTTTCGCCTAATAATGCGATTTTGGCAAAGAGAGTATCTCCCGCAGGGAAGCTGCTACCATCAAATGTTTGCCCTCATTAGACTCCCCTCTGGAAGCGCTTTCACTGCAAGCTGCAGATTCCCTCCTAACAGCAAGCTTTAGGATAGGGTACTGAATTGTAACTTACTTTCGCCTAATAATGCGATTTTGGCAAAGAGAGTATCTCCCGCAGGGAAGCTGCTACCATCAAATGTTTGCCCTCATTAGACTCCCCTCTGGAAGCGCTTTCACTGCAAGCTGCAGATTCCCTCCTAACAGCAAGCTTTAGGATAGGGTACTGAATTGTAACTTACTTTCGCCTAATAATGCGATTTTGGCAAAGAGAGTATCTCCCGCAGGGAAGCTGCTACCATCAAATGTTTGCCCTCATTAGACTCCCCTCTGGAAGCGCTTTCACTGCAAGCTGCAGATTCCCTCCTAACAGCAAGCTTTAGGATAGGGTACTGAATTGTAACTTACTTTCGCCTAATAAGGCGATTTTGGCAAAGAGAGTATCTCCCGCAGGGAAGCTGCTACCATCAAATGTTTGCCCTCATTAGACTCCCCTCTGGAAGCGCTTTCACTGCAAGCTGCAGATTCCCTCCTAACAGCAAGCTTTAGGATAGGGTACTGAATTGTAACTTACTTTCGCCTAATAAGGCGATTTTGGCAAAGAGAGTATCTCCCGCAGGGAAGCTGCTACCATCAAATGTTTGCCCTCATTAGACTCCCCTCTGGAAGCGCTTTCACTGCAAGCTGCAGATTCCCTCCTAACAGCAAGCTTTAGGATAGGGTACTGAATTGTAACTTACTTTCGCCTAATAATGCGATTTTGGCAAAGAGAGTATCTCCCGCAGGGAAGCTGCTACCATCAAATGTTTGCCCTCATTAGACTCCCCTCTGGAAGCGCTTTCACTGCAAGCTGCAGATTCCCTCCTAACAGCAAGCTTTAGGATAGGGTACTGAATTGTAACTTACTTTCGCCTAATAATGCGATTTTGGCAAAGAGAGTATCTCCCGCAGGGAAGCTGCTACCATCAAATGTTTGCCCTCATTAGACTCCCCTCTGGAAGCGCTTTCACTGCAAGCTGCAGATTCCCTCCTAACAGCAAGCTTTAGGATAGGGTACTGAATTGTAACTTACTTTCGCCTAATAATGCGATTTTGGCAAAGAGAGTATCTCCCGCAGGGAAGCTGCTACCATCAAATGTTTGCCCTCATTAGACTCCCCTCTGGAAGCGCTTTCACTGCAAGCTGCAGATTCCCTCCTAACAGCAAGCTTTAGGATAGGGTACTGAATTGTAACTTACTTTCGCCTAATAATGCGATTTTGGCAAAGAGAGTATCTCCCGCAGGGAAGCTGCTACCATCAAATGTTTGCCCTCATTAGACTCCCCTCTGGAAGCGCTTTCACTGCAAGCTGCAGATTCCCTCCTAACAGCAAGCTTTAGGATAGGGTACTGAATTGTAACTTACTTTCGCCTAATAATGCGATTTTGGCAAAGAGAGTATCTCCCGCAGGGAAGCTGCTACCATCAAATGTTTGCCCTCATTAGACTCCCCTCTGGAAGCGCTTTCACTGCAAGCTGCAGATTCCCTCCTAACAGCAAGCTTTAGGATAGGGTACTGAATTGTAACTTACTTTCGCCTAATAATGCGATTTTGGCAAAGAGAGTATCTCCCGCAGGGAAGCTGCTACCATCAAATGTTTGCCCTCATTAGACTCCCCTCTGGAAGCGCTTTCACTGCAAGCTGCAGATTCCCTCCTAACAGCAAGCTTTAGGATAGGGTACTGAATTGTAACTTACTTTCGCCTAATAATGCGATTTTGGCAAAGAGAGTATCTCCCGCAGGGAAGCTGCTACCATCAAATGTTTGCCCTCATTAGACTCCCCTCTGGAAGCGCTTTCACTGCAAGCTGCAGATTCCCTCCTAACAGCAAGCTTTAGGATAGGGTACTGAATTGTAACTTACTTTCGCCTAATAATGCGATTTTGGCAAAGAGAGTATCTCCCGCAGGGAAGCTGCTACCATCAAATGTTTGCCCTCATTAGACTCCCCTCTGGAAGCGCTTTCACTGCAAGCTGCAGATTCCCTCCTAACAGCAAGCTTTAGGATAGGGTACTGAATTGTAACTTACTTTCGCCTAATAATGCGATTTTGGCAAAGAGAGTATCTCCCGCAGGGAAGCTGCTACCATCAAATGTTTGCCCTCATTAGACTCCCCTCTGGAAGCGCTTTCACTGCAAGCTGCAGATTCCCTCCTAACAGCAAGCTTTAGGATAGGGTACTGAATTGTAACTTACTTTCGCCTAATAATGCGATTTTGGCAAAGAGAGTATCTCCCGCAGGGAAGCTGCTACCATCAAATGTTTCGCCCTCATTAGACTCCCCTCTGGAAGCGCTTTCACTGCAAGCTGCAGATTCCCTCCTAACAGCAAGCTTTAGGATAGGGTACTGAATTGTAACTTACTTTCGCCTAATAATGCGATTTTGGCAAAGAGAGTATCTCCCGCAGGGAAGCTGCTACCATCAAATGTTTCGCCCTCATTAGACTCCCCTCTGGAAGCGCTTTCACTGCAAGCTGCAGATTCCCTCCTAACAGCAAGCTTTAGGATAGGGTACTGAATTGTAACTTACTTTCGCCTAATAATGCGATTTTGGCAAAGAGAGTATCTCCCGCAGGGAAGCTGCTACCATCAAATGTTTGCCCTCATTAGACTCCCCTCTGGAAGCGCTTTCACTGCAAGCTGCAGATTCCCTCCTAACAGCAAGCTTTAGGATAGGGGTACTGAATTGTAACTTACTTTCGCCTAATAATGCGATTTTGGCAAAGAGAGTATCTCCCGCAGGGAAGCTGCTACCATCAAATGTTGCCCTCATTAGACTCCCCTCTGGAAGCGCTTTCACTGCAAGCTGCAGATTCCCTCCTAACAGCAAGCTTTAGGATAGGGTACTGAATTGTAACGTACTTTCGCCTAATAATGCGTTTTGGACAAAGAGAGTATCTCCCGCAGGGAAGCTCGCTACCATCAAATGTTTGCCATCATTAGACTCCCCCTCTAGGAAGCGCTTTCACTAAGCCAAGCCTGCAGATTCCCTCCTAACAGCAAGCTTTAGGATAGGGTACTGAATTGTAACTTACTTTCCTAATAATGCGATTTTGGCAAAGAGAGTATCTCCCGCAGGGAAGCTGCTACCATCAAATGTTTGCCCTCATTAGACTCCCCTCTGGAAGCGCTTTCACTGCAAGCTGCAGATTCCCTCCTAACAGCAAGCTTTAGGATAGGGTACTGAATTGTAACTTACTTTCGCCTAATAAGGCGATTTTGGCAAAGAGAGTATCTCCCGCAGGGAAGCTGCTACCATCAAATGTTTGCCCTCATTAGACTCCCCTCTGGAAGCGCTTTCACTGCAAGCTGAAGATTCCCTCCTAACAGCAAGCTTTAGGATAGGGTACTGAATTGTAACTTACTTTCGCCTAATAATGCGATTTTGGCAAAGAGAGTATCTCCCGCAGGGAAGCTGCTACCATCAAATGTTTGCCCTCATTAGACTCCCCTCTGGAAGCGCTTTCACTGCAAGCTGCAGATTCCCTCCTAACAGCAAGCTTTAGGATAGGGTACTGAATTGTAACTTACTTTCGCCTAATAATGCGATTTTGGCAAAGAGAGTATCTCCCGCAGGGAAGCTGCTACCATCAAATGTTTGCCCTCATTAGACTCCCCTCTGGAAGCGCTTTCACTGCAAGCTGCAGATTCCCTCCTAACAGCAAGCTTTAGGATAGGGTACTGAATTGTAACTTACTTTCGCCTAATAATGCGATTTGGCAAAGAGAGTATCTCCCGCAGGGAAGCTGCTACATCAAATGTTTGCCCTCATTAGACTCCCCTCTGGAAGCGCTTTCACTGCAAGCTGCAGATTCCCTCCTAACAGCAAGCTTTAGGATAGGGTACTGAATTGTAACTTACTTTCGCCTAATAATGCGATTTTGGCAAAGAGTATCTCCCCGCAGGGAAGCTGCTACCATCAAATGTTTGCCCTCATTAGACTCCCCTCTGGAAGCGCTTTCACTGCAAGCTGCGATTCCCTCCTAAAGCAAGCTTTAGGATAGGGTACTGTTGTAACTTACTTTCGCCTAATAATGCGATTTTGGCAAAGAGAGTATCTCCCGCAGGGAAGCTGCTACCATCAAATGTTTGCCCTCATTAGACTCCCCTCTGGAAGCGCTTTCACTGCAAGCTGCAGATTCCCTCCTAACAGCAAGCTTTAGGATAGGGTACTGAATTGTAACTTACTTTCGCCTAATAATGCGATTTTGGAAAGAGAGTATCTCCCGCAGGGAAGCTGCTACCATCAAATGTTTGCCCTCATTAGACTCCCCTCTGGAAGCGCTTTCACTGCAAGCTGCAGATTCCCTCCTAACAGAAGCTTTAGGATAGGGTACTGAATTGTAACTTACTTTCGCCTAATAATGCGATTTTGGCAAAGAGAGTATCTCCCGCAGGGAAGCTGCTACCATCAAATGTTTGCCCTCATTAGACTCCCCTCTGGAAGCGCTTTCACTGCAAGCTGCAGATTCCCTCCTAACAGCAAGCTTTAGGATAGGGTACTGAATTGTAACTTACTTTCGCCTAATAATGCGATTTTGGCAAAGAGAGTATCTCCCGCAGGGAAGCTGCTACCATCAAATGTTTGCCCTCATTAGACTCCCCTCTGGAAGCGCTTTCACTGCAAGCTGCAGATTCCCTCCTAACAGCAAGCTTTAGGATAGGGTACTGAATTGTAACTTACTTTCGCCTAATAATGCGATTTTGGCAAAGAGAGTATCTCCCGCAGGGAAGCTGTTACCATCAAATGTTTGCCCTCATTAGACTCCCCTCTGGAAGCGCTTTCACTGCAAGCTGCAGATTCCCTCCTAACAGCAAGCTTTAGGATAGGGTACTGAATTGTAACTTACTTTCGCCTAATAATGCGATTTTGGCAAAGAGAGTATCTCCCGCAGGGAAGCTGCTACCATCAAATGTTTGCCCTCATTAGACTCCCCTCTGGAAGCGCTTTCACTGCAAGCTGCAGATTCCCTCCTAACAGCAAGCTTTAGGATAGGGTACTGAATTGTAACTTACTTTCGCGTAATAATGCGATTTTGGCAAAGAGAGTATCTCCCGCAGGGAAGCTGCTACCATCAAATGTTTGCTCTCATTAGACTCCCCTCTGGAAGCGCTTTCACGGCAAGCTGCAGATTCCCTCCTAACAGCAAGCTTTAGGATAGGGTACTGAATTGTAACTTACTTTCGCCTAATAATGCGATTTTGGCAAAGAGAGTATCTCCCGCAGGGAAGCTGCTACCATCAAATGTTTGCCCTCATTACACTCCCCTCTGGAAGCGCTTTCACTGCAAGCTGCAGATTCCCTCCTAACAGCAAGCTTTAGGATAGGGTACTGAATTGTAACTTACTTTCGCCTACTAATGCGATTTTGGCAAAGAGAGTATCTCCCGCAGGGAAGCTGCTACCATCAAATGTTTGCCCTCATTAGACTCCGCTCTGGAAGCGCTTTCACGGCAAGCTGCAGATTCCCTCCTAACAGCAAGCTTTAGGATAGGGTACTGAATTGTAACTTACTTTCGCCTAATAATGCGATTTTGGCAAAGAGACTATCTCCCGCAGGGAAGCTGCTACCATCAAATGTTTGCCCTCATTAGACTCCCCTCTGGAAGCGCTTTCACTGCAAGCTGCAGATTCCCTCCTAACAGCAAGCTTTAGGATAGGGTACTGAATTGTAACTTACTTTCGCCTAATAATGCGATTTTGGCAAAGAGAGTATCTCCCGCAGGGAAGCTGCTACCATCAAATGTTTGCCCTCATTAGACTCCCCTCTGGAAGCGCTTTCACTGCAAGCTGCAGATTCCCTCCTAACAGCAAGCTTTAGGATAGTATACTGAATTGTATCTTACTTTCGCCTAATAATGCGATATGGCAAAGAGAATATCTCCCGCAGGGAAGCTGCTACCATCAAATGTTTGCCCTCATTAGACTCCCCTCTGGAAGCGCTTTCACGGCAAGCTGCAGATTCCCTCCTAACAGCAAGCTTTAGGATAGGGTACTGAATTGTAACTTACTTTCGTCTAATAATGCGATTTTGGCAAAGAGAGTATCTCCCGCAGGGAAGCTGCTACCATCAAATGTTTGCCCTCATTAGACTCTCCTCTGGAAGCGCTTTCACTGCAAGCTGCAGATTCCCTCCTAACAGCAAGCTTTAGGATAGGGTACTGAATTGTAACTTACTTTCGCCTAATAATGCGATTTTGGCAAAGAGAGTATCTCCCGCAGGGAAGCTGCTACCATCAAATGTTTGCCCTCATTAGACTCCCCTCTGGAAGCGCTTTCACTGCAAGCTGCAGATTCCCTCCTAACAGCAAGCTTTAGGATAGGGTACTGAATTGTAACTTACTTTCGCCTAATAATGCGATTTTGGCAAAGAGACTATCTCCCGCAGGGAAGCTGCTACCATCAAATGTTTGCCCTCATTAGACTCCCCTCTGGAAGCGCTTTCACTGCAAGCTGCAGATTCCCTCCTAACAGCAAGCTTTAGGATAGGGTACTGAATTGTAACTTACTTTCGCCTAATAATGCGATTTTGGCAAAGAGAGTATCTCCCGCAGGGAAGCTGCTACCATCAAATGTTTGCCCTCATTAGACTCCCCTCTGGAAGCGCTTTCACTGCAAGCTGCAGATTCCCTCCTAACAGCAAGCTGTAGGATAGGGTACTGAATTGTAACTTACTTTCGCCTAATAATGCGATTTTGGCAAAGAGAATATCTCCCGCAGGGAAGCTGCTACCATCAAATGTTTGCCCTCATTAGACTCTCCTCTGGAAGCGCTTTCACTGCAAGCTGCAGATTCCCTCCTAACAGCAAGCTTTAGGATAGGGTACTGAATTGTAACTTAACTACGGCTAAAAATGCGATTTTGGCAAACAGAATATCTCCCGCAGGGAAGCTGCTACCATCAAATGTTTGCCCTCATTAGACTCCCCTCTGGAAGCGCTTTCACTGCAAGCTGCAGATTCCCTCCTAACAGCAAGCTTTAGGATAGGGTACTGAATTGTAACTTAACTGCGGCTAATAAGGCGATTTTGGCAAAGAGAATATCTCCCGCAGGGAAGCTGCTACCATCAAATGTTTGCCCTCATTAGACTCCCCTCTGGAAGCGCTTTCACTGCAAGCTGCAGATTCCCTCCTAACAGCAAGCTTTAGGATAGGGTACTGAATTGTAACTTACTTTCGCCTAATAATGCGATTTTGGCAAAGAGAGTATCTCCCGCAGGGAAGCTGCTACCATCAAATGTTTGCCCTCATTAGACTCCCCTCTGGAAGCGCTTTCACTGCAAGCTGCAGATTCCCTCCTAACAGCAAGCTTTAGGATAGGGTACTGAATTGTAACTTACTTTCGCTTAGTAATGCGATTTTGGCAAAGAGACTATCTCCCGCAGGGAAGCTGCTACCATCAAATGTTTGCCCTCATTAGACTCCCCTCTGGAAGCGCTTTCACTGCAAGCTGCAGATTCCCTCCTAACAGCAAGCTTTAGGATAGGGTACTGAATTGTAACTTACTTTCGCCTAATGATGCGATTTTGGCAAAGAGAGTATCTCCCGCAGGGAAGCTGCTACCATCAAATGTTTGCCCTCATTAGACTCCCCTCTGGAAGCGCTTTCACTGCAAGCTGCAGATTCCCTCCTAACAGCAAGCTTTAGGATAGGGTACTGAATTGTAACTTACTTTCGCCTAATAATGCGATTTTGGCAAAGAGACTATCTCCCGCAGGGAAGCTGCTACCATCAAATGTTTGCCCTCATTAGACTCCCCTCTGGAAGCGCTTTCACTGCAAGCTGCAGATTCCCTCCTAACAGCAAGCTTTAGGATAGGGTACTGAATTGTAACTTACTTTCGCCTAATAATGCGATTTTGGCAAAGAGAGTATCTCCCGCAGGGAAGCTGCTACCATCAAATGTTTGCCCTCATTAGACTCCCCTCTGGAAGCGCTTTCACTGCAAGCTGCAGATTCCCTCCTAACAGCAAGCTTTAGGATAGGGTACTGAATTGTAACTTAACTGCGGCTAATAATGCGATTTTGGCAAAGAGAGTATCTCCCGCAGGGAAGCTGCTACCATCAAATGTTTGCCCTCATTAGACTCCCCTCTGGAAGCGCTTTCACTGCAAGCTGCAGATTCCCTCCTAACAGCAAGCTTTAGGATAGGGTACTGAATTGTAACTTACTTTCGCCTAATAATGCGATTTTGGCAAAGAGAGTATCTCCCGCAGGGAAGCTGCTACCATCAAATGTTTGCCCTCATTAGACTCCCCTCTGGAAGCGCTTTCACTGCAAGCTGCAGATTCCCTCCTAACAGCAAGCTTTAGGATAGGGTACTGAATTGTAACTTACTTTCGCCTAATAATGCGATTTTGGCAAAGAGACTATCTCCCGCAGGGAAGCTGCTACCATCAAATGTTTGCCCTCATTAGACTCCCCTCTGGAAGCGCTTTCACTGCAAGCTGCAGATTCCCTCCTAACAGCAAGCTTTAGGATAGGGTACTGAATTGTAACTTACTTTCGCCTAATAATGCGATTTTGGCAAAGAGAGTATCTCCCGCAGGGAAGCTGCTACCATCAAATGTTTGCCCTCATTAGACTCCCCTCTGGAAGCGCTTTCACTGCAAGCTGCAGATTCCCTCCTAACAGCAAGCTGTAGGATAGGGTACTGAATTGTAACTTACTTTCGCCTAATAATGCAATTTTGGCAAAGAGAATATCTCCCGCAGGGAAGCTGCTACCATCAAATGTTTGCCCTCATTAGACTCTCCTCTGGAAGCGCTTTCACTGCAAGCTGCAGATTCCCTCCTAACAGCAAGCTTTAGGATAGGGTACTGAATTGTAACTTAACTACGGCTAAAAATGCGATTTTGGCAAACAGAATATCTCCCGCAGGGAAGCTGCTACCATCAAATGTTTGCCCTCATTAGACTCCCCTCTGGAAGCGCTTTCACTGCAAGCTGCAGATTCCCTCCTAACAGCAAGCTTTAGGATAGGGTACTGAATTGTAACTTAACTGCGGCTAATAAGGCGATTTTGGCAAAGAGAATATCTCCCGCAGGGAAGCTGCTACCATCAAATGTTTGCCCTCATTAGACTCCCCTCTGGAAGCGCTTTCACTGCAAGCTGCAGATTCCCTCCTAACAGCAAGCTTTAGGATAGGGTACTGAATTGTAACTTACTTTCGCCTAATAATGCGATTTTGGCAAAGAGAGTATCTCCCGCAGGGAAGCTGCTACCATCAAATGTTTGCCCTCATTAGACTCCCCTCTGGAAGCGCTTTCACTGCAAGCTGCAGATTCCCTCCTAACAGCAAGCTTTAGGATAGGGTACTGAATTGTAACTTACTTTCGCTTAATAATGCGATTTTGGCAAAGAGAGTATCTCCCGCAGGGAAGCTGCTACCATCAAATGTTTGCCCTCATTAGACTCCCCTCTGGAAGCGCTTTCACTGCAAGCTGCAGATTCCCTCCTAACAGCAAGCTTTAGGATAGGGTACTGAATTGTAACTTACTTTCGCCTAATAATGCGATTTTGGCAAAGAGAGTATCTCCCGCAGGGAAGCTGCTACCATCAAATGTTTGCCCTCATTAGACTCCCCTCTGGAAGCGCTTTCACTGCAAGCTGCAGATTCCCTCCTAACAGCAAGCTTTAGGATAGGGTACTGAATTGTAACTTACTTTCGCCTAATAATGCGATTTTGGCAAAGAGACTATCTCCCGCAGGGAAGCTGCTACCATCAAATGTTTGCCCTCATTAGACTCCCCTCTGGAAGCGCTTTCACTGCAAGCTGCAGATTCCCTCCTAACAGCAAGCTTTAGGATAGGGTACTGAATTGTAACTTACTTTCGCCTAATAATGCGATTTTGGCAAAGAGAGTATCTCCCGCAGGGAAGCTGCTACCATCAAATGTTTGCCCTCATTAGACTCCCCTCTGGAAGCGCTTTCACTGCAAGCTGCAGATTCCCTCCTAACAGCAAGCTTTAGGATAGGGTACTGAATTGTAACTTAACTGCGGCTAATAATGCGATTTTGGCAAAGAGAATATCTCCCGCAGGGAAGCTGCTACCATCAAATGTTTGCCCTCATTAGACTCCCCTCTGGAAGCGCTTTCACTGCAAGCTGCAGATTCCCTCCTAACAGCAAGCTTTAGGATAGGGTACTGAATTGTAACTTAACTGCGGCTAATAATGCGATTTTGGCAAAGAGAGTATCTCCCGCAGGGAAGCTGCTACCATCAAATGTTTGCCCTCATTAGACTCCCCTCTGGAAGCGCTTTCACTGCAAGCTGCAGATTCCCTCCTAACAGCAAGCTTTAGGATAGGGTACTGAATTGTAACTTACTTTCGCCTAATAATGCGATTTTGGAAAGAGAGCATCTCCCGCAGGGAAGCTGCTACCATCAAATGTTTGCCCTCATTAGACTCCCCTCTGGAAGCGCTTTCACTGCAAGGTGCAGATTCCCTCCTAACAGCAAGCTTTAGGATAGGGTACTGAATTGTAACTTACTTTCGCCTAATAATGCGATTTTGGCAAAGAGAGTATCTCCCGCAGGGAAGCTGCTACCATCAAATGTTTGCCCTCATTAGACTCCCCTCTGGAAGCGCTTTCACGGCAAGCTGCAGATTCCCTCCTAACAGCAAGCTTTAGGATAGGGTACTGAATTGTAACTCACTTTCGCCTAATAATGCGATTTTGGCAAAGAGAGTATCTCCCGCAGGGAAGCTGCTACCATCAAATGTTTGCCCTCATTAGACTCCCCTCTGGAAGCGCTTTCACTGCAAGCTGCAGATTCCCTCCTAACAGCAAGCTTTAGGATAGGGTACTGAATTGTAACTTACTTTCGCCTAATAATGCGATTTTGGCAAAGAGAGTATCTCCCGCAGGGAAGCTGCTACCATCAAATGTTTGCCCTCATTAGACTCCCCTCTGGAAGCGCTTTCACTGCAAGCTGCAGATTCCCTCCTAACAGCAAGCTTTAGGATAGGGTACTGAATTGTAACTTACTTTCGCCTAATAATGCGATTTTGGCAAAGAGAGTATCTCCCGCAGGGAAGCTGCTACCATCAAATGTTTGCCCTCATTAGACTCCCCTCTGGAAGCGCTTTCACTGCAAGCTGCAGATTCCCTCCTAACAGCAAGCTTTAGGATAGGGTACTGAATTGTAACTTACTTTCGCCTAATAATGCGATTTTGGCAAAGAGAGTATCTCCCGCAGGGAAGCTGCTACCATCAAATGTTTGCCCTCATTAGACTCCCCTCTGGAAGCGCTTTCACTGCAAGCTGCAGATTCCCTCCTAACAGCAAGCTTTAGGATAGGGTACTGAATTGTAACTTACTTTCGCCTAATAATGCGATTTTGGCAAAGAGACTATCTCCCGCAGGGAAGCTGCTACCATCAAATGTTTGCCCTCATTAGACTCCCCTCTGGAAGCGCTTTCACTGCAAGCTGCAGATTCCCTCCTAACAGCAAGCTTTAGGATAGGGTACTGAATTGTAACTTACTTTCGCCTAATAATGCGATTTTGGCAAAGAGAGTATCTCCCGCAGGGAAGCTGCTACCATCAAATGTTTGCCCTCATTAGACTCCCCTCTGGAAGCGCTTTCACTGCAAGCTGCAGATTCCCTCCTAACAGCAAGCTTTAGGATAGGGTACTGAATTGTAACTTAACTGCGGCTAATAATGCGATTTTGGCAAAGAGAATATCTCCCGCAGGGAAGCTGCTACCATCAAATGTTTGCCCTCATTAGACTCCCCTCTGGAAGCGCTTTCACTGCAAGCTGCAGATTCCCTCCTAACAGCAAGCTTTAGGATAGGGTACTGAATTGTAACTTACTTTCGCCTAATAATGCGATTTTGGCAAAGAGAGTATCTCCCGCAGGGAAGCTGCTACCATCAAATGTTTGCCCTCATTAGACTCCCCTCTGGAAGCGCTTTCACTGCAAGCTGCAGATTCCCTCCTAACAGCAAGCTTTAGGATAGGGTACTGAATTGTAACTTACTTTCGCCTAATAATGCGATTTTGGCAAAGAGAGTATCTCCCGCAGGGAAGCTGCTACCATCAAATGTTTGCCCTCATTAGACTCTCCTCTGGAAGCGCTTTCACTGCAAGCTGCAGATTCCCTCCTAACAGCAAGCTTTAGGATAGGGTACTGAATTGTAACTTACTTTCGCCTAATAATGCGATTTTGGCAAAGAGAGTATCTCCCGCAGGGAAGCTGCTACCATCAAATGTTTGCCCTCATTAGACTCCCCTCTGGAAGCGCTTTCACGGCAAGCTGCAGATTCCCTCCTAACAGCAAGCTTTAGGATAGGGTACTGAATTGTAACTTACTTTCGCCTAATAATGCGATTTTGGCAAAGAGAGTATCTCCCGCAGGGAAGCTGCTACCATCAAATGTTTGCCCTCATTAGACTCCCCTCTGGAAGCGCTTTCACTGCAAGCTGCAGATTCCCTCCTAACAGCAAGCTTTAGGATAGGGTACTGAATTGTAACTTACTTTCGCCTAATAATGCGATTTTGGCAAAGAGAGTATCTCCCGCAGGGAAGCTGCTACCATCAAATGTTTGCCCTCATTAGACTCCCCTCTGGAAGCGCTTTCACTGCAAGCTGCAGATTCCCTCCTAACAGCAAGCTTTAGGATAGGGTACTGAATTGTAACTTAACTGCGGCTAATAAGGCGATTTTGGCAAAGAGAGTATCTCCCGCAGGGAAGCTGCTACCATCAAATGTTTGCCCTCATTAGACTCCCCTCTGGAAGCGCTTTCACTGCAAGCTGCAGATTCCCTCCTAACAGCAAGCTTTAGGATAGGGTACTGAATTGTAACTTAACTGCGGCTAATAAGGCGATTTTGGCAAAGAGACTATCTCCCGCAGGGAAGCTGCTACCATCAAATGTTTGCCCTCATTAGACTCCCCTCTGGAAGCGCTTTCACTGCAAGCTGCAGATTCCCTCCTAACAGCAAGCTTTAGGATAGGGTACTGAATTGTAACTTACTTTCGCCTAATAATGCGATTTGGGCAAAGAGAGTATCTCCCGCAGGGAAGCTGCTACCATCAAATGTTTGCCCTCATTAGACTCCCCTCTGGAAGCGCTTTCACTGCAAGCTGCAGATTCCCTCCTAACAGCAAGCTTTAGGATAGGGTACTGAATTGTATCTTAACTGCGGCTAATAAGGCGATTTTGGCAAAGAGAGTACCTCCCGCAGGGAAGCTGCTACCATCAAATGTTTGCCCTCATTAGACTCCCCTCTGGAAGCGCTTTCACTGCAAGCTGCAGATTCCCTCCTAACAGCAAGCTTTAGGATAGGGTACTGAATTGTAACTTACTTTCGCCTAATAATGCGATTTTGGCAAAGAGACTATCTCCCGCAGGGAAGCTGCTACCATCAAATGTTTGCCCTCATTAGACTCCCCTCTGGAAGCGCTTTCACTGCAAGCTGCAGATTCCCTCCTAACAGCAAGCTTTAGGATAGGGTACTGAATTGTAACTTACTTTCGCCTAATAATGCGATTTTGGCAAAGAGAGTATCTCCCGCAGGGAAGCTGCTACCATCAAATGTTTCCCCTCATTAGACTCCCCTCTGGAAGCGCTTTCACTGCAAGCTGCAGATTCCCTCCTAACAGCAAGCTTTAGGATAGGGTACTGAATTGTAACTTAACTGCGGCTAATAATGCGATTTTGGCAAAGAGAATATCTCCCGCAGGGAAGCTGCTACCATCAAATGTTTGCCCTCATTAGACTCCCCTCTGGAAGCGCTTTCACTGCAAGCTGCAGATTCCCTCCTAACAGCAAGCTTTAGGATAGGGTACTGAATTGTAACTTAACTGCGGCTAATAAGGCGATTTTGGCAAAGAGAGTATCTCCCGCAGGGAAGCTGCTACCATCAAATGTTTGCCCTCATTAGACTCCCCTCTGGAAGCGCTTTCACTGCAAGCTGCAGATTCCCTCCTAACAGCAAGCTTTAGGATAGGGTACTGAATTGTAACTTAACTGCGGCTAATAAGGCGATTTTGGCAAAGAGAATATCTCCCGCAGGGAAGCTGCTACCATCAAATGTTTGCCCTCATTAGACTCCCCTCTGGAAGCGCTTTCACTGCAAGCTGCAGATTCCCTCCTAACAGCAAGCTTTAGGATAGGGTACTGAATTGTAACTTACTTTCGCCTAATAATGCGATTTTGGCAAAGAGACTATCTCCCGCAGGGAAGCTGCTACCATCAAATGTTTGCCCTCATTAGACTCCCCTCTGGAAGCGCTTTCACTGCAAGCTGCAGATTCCCTCCTAACAGCAAGCTTTAGGATAGGGTACTGAATTGTAACTTACTTTCGCCTAATAATGCGATTTTGGCAAAGAGACTATCTCCCGCAGGGAAGCTGCTACCATCAAATGTTTGCCCTCATTAGACTCCCCTCTGGAAGCGCTTTCACGGCAAGCTGCAGATTCCCTCCTAACAGCAAGCTTTAGGATAGGGTACTGAATTGTAACTTACTTTCGCCTAATAATGCGATTTTGGCAAAGAGACTATCTCCCGCAGGGAAGCTGCTACCATCAAATGTTTGCCCTCATTAGACTCCCCTCTGGAAGCGCTTTCACTGCAAGCTGCAGATTCCCTCCTAACAGCAAGCTTTAGGATAGGGTACTGAATTGTAACTTACTTTCGCCTAATAATGCGATTTTGGCAAAGAGAGTATCTCCCGCAGGGAAGCTGCTACCATCAAATGTTTGCCCTCATTAGACTCCCCTCTGGAAGCGCTTTCACTGCAAGCTGCAGATTCCCTCCTAACAGCAAGCTTTAGGATAGGGTACTGAATTGTAACTTACTTTCGCCTAATAATGCGATTTTGGCAAAGAGAGTATCTCCCGCAGGGAAGCTGCTACCATCAAATGTTTGCCCTCATTAGACTCCCCTCTGGAAGCGCTTTCACTGCAAGCTGCAGATTCCCTCCTAACAGCAAGCTTTAGGATAGGGTACTGAATTGTATCTTAACTGCGGCTAATAAGGCGATTTTGGCAAAGAGAGTACCTCCCACAGGGAAGCTGCTACCATCAAATGTTTGCCCTCATTAGACTCCCCTCTGGAAGCGCTTTCACTGCAAGCTGCAGATTCCCTCCTAACAGCAAGCTTTAGGATAGGGTACTGAATTGTAACTTACTTTCGCCTAATAATGCGATTTTGGCAAAGAGACTATCTCCCGCAGGGAAGCTGCTACCATCAAATGTTTGCCCTCATTAGACTCCCCTCTGGAAGCGCTTTCACTGCAAGCTGCAGATTCCCTCCTAACAGCAAGCTTTAGGATAGGGTACTGAATTGTAACTTACTTTCGCCTAATAATGCGATTTTGGCAAAGAGAGTATCTCCCGCAGGGAAGCTGCTACCATCAAATGTTTCCCCTCATTAGACTCCCCTCTGGAAGCGCTTTCACTGCAAGCTGCAGATTCCCTCCTAACAGCAAGCTTTAGGATAGGGTACTGAATTGTAACTTAACTGCGGCTAATAATGCGATTTTGGCAAAGAGAATATCTCCCGCAGGGAAGCTGCTACCATCAAATGTTTGCCCTCATTAGACTCCCCTCTGGAAGCGCTTTCACTGCAAGCTGCAGATTCCCTCCTAACAGCAAGCTTTAGGATAGGGTACTGAATTGTAACTTACTTTCGCCTAATAATGCGATTTTGGCAAAGAGAGTATCTCCCGCAGGGAAGCTGCTACCATCAAATGTTTGCCCTCATTAGACTCCCCTCTGGAAGCGCTTTCACTGCAAGCTGCAGATTCCCTCCTAACAGCAAGCTTTAGGATAGGGTACTGAATTGTATCTTAACTGCGGCTAATAAGGCGATTTTGGCAAAGAGAGTACCTCCCGCAGGGAAGCTGCTACCATCAAATGTTTGCCCTCATTAGACTCCCCTCTGGAAGCGCTTTCACTGCAAGCTGCAGATTCCCTCCTAACAGCAAGCTTTAGGATAGGGTACTGAATTGTAACTTACTTTCGCCTAATAATGCGATTTTGGCAAAGAGAGTATCTCCCGCAGGGAAGCTGCTACCATCAAATGTTTGCCCTCATTAGACTCCCCTCTGGAAGCGCTTTCACTGCAAGCTGCAGATTCCCTCCTAACAGCAAGCTTTAGGATAGGGTACTGAATTGTAACTTACTTTCGCCTAATAATGCGATTTTGGCAAAGAGACTATCTCCCGCAGGGAAGCTGCTACTATCAAATGTTTGCCCTCATTAGACTCCCCTCTGGAAGCGCTTTCACTGCAAGCTGCAGATTCCCTCCTAACAGCAAGCTTTAGGATAGGGTACTGAATTGTAACTTACTTTCGCCTAATAATGCGATTTTGGCAAAGAGAGTATCTCCCGCAGGGAAGCTGCTACCATCAAATGTTTGCCCTCATTAGACTCCCCTCTGGAAGCGCTTTCACTGCAAGCTGCAGATTCCCTCCTAACAGCAAGCTTTAGGATAGGGTACTGAATTGTAACTTACTTTCGCCTAATAATGCGATTTTGGCAAAGAGAGTATCTCCCGCAGGGAAGCTGCTACCATCAAATGTTTGCCCTCATTAGACTCCCCTCTGGAAGCGCTTTCACTGCAAGCTACAGATTCCCTCCTAACAGCAAGCTTTAGGATAGGGTACTGAATTGTAACTTACTTTCGCCTAATAATGCGATTTTGGCAAAGAGAGTATCTCCCGCAGGGAAGCTGCTACCATCAAATGTTTGCCCTCATTACACTCCCCTCTGGAAGCGCTTTCACTGCAAGCTGCAGATTCCCTCCTAACAGCAAGCTTTAGGATAGGGTACTGAATTGTAACTTAACTGCGGCTAATAAGGCGATTTTGGCAAAGAGAATATCTCCCGCAGGGAAGCTGCTACCATCAAATGTTTGCCCTCATTAGACTCCCCTCTGGAAGCGCTTTCACTGCAAGCTGCAGATTCCCTCCTAACAGCAAGCTTTAGGATAGGGTACTGAATTGTAACTTATTTTCGCCTAATAATGCGATTTTGGCAAAGAGAGTATCTCCCGCAGGGAAGCTGCTACCATCAAATGTTTGCCCTCATTAGACTCCCCTCTGGAAGCGCTTTCACTGCAAGCTGCAGATTCCCTCCTAACAGCAAGCTTTAGGATAGGGTACTGAATTGTAACTTACTTTCGCTTAATAATGCGATTTTGGCAAAGAGAGTATCTCCCGCAGGGAAGCTGCTACCATCAAATGTTTGCCCTCATTAGACTCCCCTCTGGAAGCGCTTTCACTGCAAGCTGCAGATTCCCTCCTAACAGCAAGCTTTAGGATAGGGTACTGAATTGTAACTTACTTTCGCCTAATAATGCGATTTTGGCAAAGAGAGTATCTCCCGCAGGGAAGCTGCTACCATCAAATGTTTGCCCTCATTAGACTCCCCTCTGGAAGCGCTTTCACTGCAAGCTGCAGATTCCCTCCTAACAGCAAGCTTTAGGATAGGGTACTGAATTGTAACTTACTTTCGCCTAATAATGCGATTTTGGCAAAGAGAGTATCTCCCGCAGGGAAGCTGCTACCATCAAATGTTTGCCCTCATTAGACTCCCCTCTGGAAGCGCTTTCACTGCAAGCTGCAGATTCCCTCCTAACAGCAAGCTTTAGGATAGGGTACTGAATTGTAACTTAACTGCGGCTAATAATGCGATTTTGGCAAAGAGAATATCTCCCGCAGGGAAGCTGCTACCATCAAATGTTTGCCCTCATTAGACTCCCCTCTGGAAGCGCTTTCACTGCAAGCTGCAGATTCCCTCCTAACAGCAAGCTTTAGGATAGGGTACTGAATTGTAACTTACTTTCGCCTAATAATGCGATTTTGGCAAAGAGAGTATCTCCCGCAGGGAAGCTGCTACCATCAAATGTTTGCCCTCATTAGACTCCCCTCTGGAAGCGCTTTCACTGCAAGCTGCAGATTCCCTCCTAACAGCAAGCTTTATGATAGGGTACTGAATTGTAACTTACTTTCGCCTAATAATGCGATTTTGGCAAAGAGAGTATCTCCCGCAGGGAAGCTGCTACCATCAAATGTTTGCCCTCATTAGACTCTCCTCTGGAAGCGCTTTCACTGCAAGCTGCAGATTCCCTCCTAACAGCAAGCTTTAGGATAGGGTACTGAATTGTAACTTACTTTCGCCTAATAATGCGATTTTGGCAAAGAGAGTATCTCCCGCAGGGAAGCTGCTACCATCAAATGTTTGCCCTCATTAGACTCCCCTCTGGAAGCGCTTTCACTGCAAGCTGCAGATTCCCTCCTAACAGCAAGCTTTAGGATAGGGTACTGAATTGTAACTTACTTTCGCCTAATAATGCGATTTTGGCAAAGAGAGTATCTCCCGCAGGGAAGCTGCTACCATCAAATGTTTGCCCTCATTAGACTCCCCTCTGGAAGCGCTTTCACTGCAAGCTGCAGATTCCCTCCTAACAGCAAGCTTTAGGATAGGGTACTGAATTGTAACTTACTTTCGCCTAATAATGCGATTTTGGCAAAGAGAGTATCTCCCGCAGGGAAGCTGCTACCATCAAATGTTTGCCCTCATTAGACTCCCCTCTGGAAGCGCTTTCACTGCAAGCTGCAGATTCCCTCCTAACAGCAAGCTTTAGGATAGGGTACTGAATTGTAACTTAACTGCGGCTAATAAGGCGATTTTGGCAAAGAGAGTATCTCCCGCAGGGAAGCTGCTACCATCAAATGTTTGCCCTCATTAGACTCCCCTCTGGAAGCGCTTTCACTGCAAGCTGCAGATTCCCTCCTAACAGCAAGCTTTAGGATAGGGTACTGAATTGTAACTTAACTGCGGCTAATAAGGCGATTTTGGCAAAGAGAATATCTCCCGCAGGGAAGCTGCTACCATCAAATGTTTGCCCTCATTAGACTCCCCTCTGGAAGCGCTTTCACTGCAAGCTGCAGATTCCCTCCTAACAGCAAGCTTTAGGATAGGGTACTGAATTGTAACTTACTTTCGCCTAATAATGCGATTTTGGCAAAGAGACTATCTCCCGCAGGGAAGCTGCTACCATCAAATGTTTGCCCTCATTAGACTCCCCTCTGGAAGCGCTTTCACTGCAAGCTGCAGATTCCCTCCTAACAGCAAGCTTTAGGATAGGGTACTGAATTGTAACTTACTTTCGCCTAATAATGCGATTTTGGCAAAGAGACTATCTCCCGCAGGGAAGCTGCTACCATCAAATGTTTGCCCTCATTAGACTCCCCTCTGGAAGCGCTTTCACGGCAAGCTGCAGATTCCCTCCTAACAGCAAGCTTTAGGATAGGGTACTGAATTGTAACTTACTTTCGCCTAATAATGCGATTTTGGCAAAGAGACTATCTCCCGCAGGGAAGCTGCTACCATCAAATGTTTGCCCTCATTAGACTCCCCTCTGGAAGCGCTTTCACTGCAAGCTGCAGATTCCCTCCTAACAGCAAGCTTTAGGATAGGGTACTGAATTGTAACTTACTTTCGCCTAATAATGCGATTTTGGCAAAGAGAGTATCTCCCGCAGGGAAGCTGCTACCATCAAATGTTTGCCCTCATTACACTCCCCTCTGGAAGCGCTTTCACTGCAAGCTGCAGATTCCCTCCTAACAGCAAGCTTTAGGATAGGGTACTGAATTGTAACTTACTTTCGCCTAATAATGCGATTTTGGCAAAGAGAGTATCTCCCGCAGGGAAGCTGCTACCATCAAATGTTTGCCCTCATTAGACTCCCCTCTGGAAGCGCTTTCACTGCAAGCTGCAGATTCCCTCCTAACAGCAAGCTTTAGGATAGGGTACTGAATTGTATCTTAACTGCGGCTAATAAGGCGATTTTGGCAAAGAGAGTACCTCCCGCAGGGAAGCTGCTACCATCAAATGTTTGCCCTCATTAGACTCCCCTCTGGAAGCGCTTTCACTGCAAGCTGCAGATTCCCTCCTAACAGCAAGCTTTAGGATAGGGTACTGAATTGTAACTTACTTTCGCCTAATAATGCGATTTTGGCAAAGAGACTATCTCCCGCAGGGAAGCTGCTACCATCAAATGTTTGCCCTCATTAGACTCCCCTCTGGAAGCGCTTTCACTGCAAGCTGCAGATTCCCTCCTAACAGCAAGCTTTAGGATAGGGTACTGAATTGTAACTTACTTTCGCCTAATAATGCGATTTTGGCAAAGAGAGTATCTCCCGCAGGGAAGCTGCTACCATCAAATGTTTCCCCTCATTAGACTCCCCTCTGGAAGCGCTTTCACTGCAAGCTGCAGATTCCCTCCTAACAGCAAGCTTTAGGATAGGGTACTGAATTGTAACTTAACTGCGGCTAATAATGCGATTTTGGCAAAGAGAATATCTCCCGCAGGGAAGCTGCTACCATCAAATGTTTGCCCTCATTAGACTCCCCTCTGGAAGCGCTTTCACTGCAAGCTGCAGATTCCCTCCTAACAGCAAGCTTTAGGATAGGGTACTGAATTGTAACTTACTTTCGCCTAATAATGCGATTTTGGCAAAGAGAGTATCTCCCGCAGGGAAGCTGCTACCATCAAATGTTTGCCCTCATTAGACTCCCCTCTGGAAGCGCTTTCACTGCAAGCTGCAGATTCCCTCCTAACAGCAAGCTTTAGGATAGGGTACTGAATTGTATCTTAACTGAGGCTAATAAGGCGATTTTGGCAAAGAGAGTACCTCCCGCAGGGAAGCTGCTACCATCAAATGTTTGCCCTCATTAGACTCCCCTCTGGAAGCGCTTTCACTGCAAGCTGCAGATTCCCTCCTAACAGCAAGCTTTAGGATAGGGTACTGAATTGTAACTTACTTTCGCCTAATAATGCGATTTTGGCAAAGAGAGTATCTCCCGCAGGGAAGCTGCTACCATCAAATGTTTGCCCTCATTAGACTCCCCTCTGGAAGCGCTTTCACTGCAAGCTGCAGATTCCCTCCTAACAGCAAGCTTTAGGATAGGGTACTGAATTGTAACTTACTTTCGCCTAATAATGCGATTTTGGCAAAGAGACTATCTCCCGCAGGGAAGCTGCTACTATCAAATGTTTGCCCTCATTAGACTCCCCTCTGGAAGCGCTTTCACTGCAAGCTGCAGATTCCCTCCTAACAGCAAGCTTTAGGATAGGGTACTGAATTGTAACTTACTTTCGCCTAATAATGCGATTTTGGCAAAGAGAGTATCTCCCGCAGGGAAGCTGCTACCATCAAATGTTTGCCCTCATTAGACTCCCCTCTGGAAGCGCTTTCACTGCAAGCTGCAGATTCCCTCCTAACAGCAAGCTTTAGGATAGGGTACTGAATTGTAACTTACTTTCGCCTAATAATGCGATTTTGGCAAAGAGAGTATCTCCCACAGGGAAGCTGCTACCATCAAATGTTTGCCCTCATTAGACTCCCCTCTGGAAGCGCTTTCACTGCAAGCTACAGATTCCCTCCTAACAGCAAGCTTTAGGATAGGGTACTGAATTGTAACTTACTTTCGCCTAATAATGCGATTTTGGCAAAGAGAGTATCTCCCGCAGGGAAGCTGCTACCATCAAATGTTTGCCCTCATTAGACTCCCCTCTGGAAGCGCTTTCACTGCAAGCTGCAGATTCCCTCCTAACAGCAAGCTTTAGGATAGGGTACTGAATTGTAACTTAACTGCGGCTAATAAGGCGATTTTGGCAAAGAGAATATCTCCCGCAGGGAAGCTGCTACCATCAAATGTTTGCCCTCATTAGACTCCCCTCTGGAAGCGCTTTCACTGCAAGCTGCAGATTCCCTCCTAACAGCAAGCTTTAGGATAGGGTACTGAATTGTAACTTATTTTCGCCTAATAATGCGATTTTGGCAAAGAGAGTATCTCCCGCAGGGAAGCTGCTACCATCAAATGTTTGCCCTCATTAGACTCCCCTCTGGAAGCGCTTTCACTGCAAGCTGCAGATTCCCTCCTAACAGCAAGCTTTAGGATAGGGTACTGAATTGTAACTTACTTTCGCTTAATAATGCGATTTTGGCAAAGAGAGTATCTCCCGCAGGGAAGCTGCTACCATCAAATGTTTGCCCTCATTAGACTCCCCTCTGGAAGCGCTTTCACTGCAAGCTGCAGATTCCCTCCTAACAGCAAGCTTTAGGATAGGGTACTGAATTGTAACTTACTTTCGCCTAATAATGCGATTTTGGCAAAGAGAGTATCTCCCGCAGGGAAGCTGCTACCATCAAATGTTTGCCCTCATTAGACTCCCCTCTGGAAGCGCTTTCACTGCAAGCTGCAGATTCCCTCCTAACAGCAAGCTTTAGGATAGGGTACTGAATTGTAACTTACTTTCGCCTAATAATGCGATTTTGGCAAAGAGAGTATCTCCCGCAGGGAAGCTGCTACCATCAAATGTTTGCCCTCATTAGACTCCCCTCTGGAAGCGCTTTCACTGCAAGCTGCAGATTCCCTCCTAACAGCAAGCTTTAGGATAGGGTACTGAATTGTAACTTAACTGCGGCTAATAAGGCGATTTTGGCAAAGAGAATATCTCCCGCAGGGAAGCTGCTACCATCAAATGTTTGCCCTCATTAGACTCCCCTCTGGAAGCGCTTTCACTGCAAGCTGCAGATTCCCTCCTAACAGCAAGCTTTAGGATAGGGTACTGAATTGTAACTTACTTTCGCCTAATAATGCGATTTTGGCAAAGAGAGTATCTCCCGCAGGGAAGCTGCTACCATCAAATGTTTGCCCTCATTAGACTCCCCTCTGGAAGCGCTTTCACTGCAAGCTGCAGATTCCCTCCTAACAGCAAGCTTTAGGATAGGGTACTGAATTGTAACTTACTTTCGCCTAATAATGCGATTTTGGAAAGAGAGCATCTCCCGCAGGGAAGCTGCTACCATCAAATGTTTGCCCTCATTAGACTCCCCTCTGGAAGCGCTTTCACTGCAAGGTGCAGATTCCCTCCTAACAGCAAGCTTTAGGATAGGGTACTGAATTGTAACTTACTTTCGCCTAATAATGCGATTTTGGCAAAGAGACTATCTCCCGCAGGGAAGCTGCTACCATCAAATGTTTGCCCTCATTAGACTCCCCTCTGGAAGCGCTTTCACTGCAAGCTGCAGATTCCCTCCTAACAGCAAGCTTTAGGATAGGGTACTGAATTGTAACTTAACTGCGGCTAATAAGGCGATTTTGGCAAAGAGAATATCTCCCGCAGGGAAGCTGCTACCATCAAATGTTTGCCCTCATTAGACTCCCCTCTGGAAGCGCTTTCACTGCAAGCTGCAGATTCCCTCCTAACAGCAAGCTTTAGGATAGGGTACTGAATTGTAACTTACTTTCGCCTAATAATGCGATTTTGGCAAAGAGAGTATCTCCCGCAGGGAAGCTGCTACCATCAAATGTTTGCCCTCATTAGACTCCCCTCTGGAAGCGCTTTCACTGCAAGCTGCAGATTCCCTCCTAACAGCAAGCTTTAGGATAGGGTACTGAATTGTAACTTACTTTCGCCTAATAATGCGATTTTGGAAAGAGAGCATCTCCCGCAGGGAAGCTGCTACCATCAAATGTTTGCCCTCATTAGACTCCCCTCTGGAAGCGCTTTCACTGCAAGGTGCAGATTCCCTCCTAACAGCAAGCTTTAGGATAGGGTACTGAATTGTAACTTACTTTCGCCTAATAATGCGATTTTGGCAAAGAGAGTATCTCCCGCAGGGAAGCTGCTACCATCAAATGTTTGCCCTCATTAGACTCTCCTCTGGAAGCGCTTTCACTGCAAGCTGCAGATTCCCTCCTAACAGCAAGCTTTAGGATAGGGTACTGAATTGTAACTTACTTTCGCCTAATAATGCGATTTTGGCAAAGAGACTATCTCCCGCAGGGAAGCTGCTACCATCAAATGTTTGCCCTCATTAGACTCCCCTCTGGAAGCGCTTTCACTGCAAGCTGCAGATTCCCTCCTAACAGCAAGCTTTAGGATAGGGTACTGAATTGTAACTTAACTGCGGCTAATAATGCGATTTTGGCAAAGAGAGTATCTCCCGCAGGGAAGCTGCTACCATCAAATGTTTGCCCTCATTAGACTCCCCTCTGGAAGCGCTTTCACTGCAAGCTGCAGATTCCCTCCTAACAGCAAGCTTTAGGATAGGGTACTGAATTGTAACTTAACTGCGGCTAATAAGGCGATTTTGGCAAAGAGAATATCTCCCGCAGGGAAGCTGCTACCATCAAATGTTTGCCCTCATTAGACTCCCCTCTGGAAGCGCTTTCACTGCAAGCTGCAGATTCCCTCCTAACAGCAAGCTTTAGGATAGGGTACTGAATTGTAACTTACTTTCGCCTAATAATGCGATTTTGGCAAAGAGACTATCTCCCGCAGGGAAGCTGCTACCATCAAATGTTTGCCCTCATTAGACTCCCCTCTGGAAGCGCTTTCACTGCAAGCTGCAGATTCCCTCCTAACAGCAAGCTTTAGGATAGGGTACTGAATTGTAACTTACTTTCGCCTAATAATGCGATTTTGGCAAAGAGAGTATCTCCCGCAGGGAAGCTGCTACCATCAAATGTTTGCCCTCATTAGACTCCCCTCTGGAAGCGCTTTCACTGCAAGCTGCAGATTCCCTCCTAACAGCAAGCTTTAGGATAGGGTACTGAATTGTAACTTACTTTCGCCTAATAATGCGATTTTGGAAAGAGAGCATCTCCCGCAGGGAAGCTGCTACCATCAAATGTTTGCCCTCATTAGACTCCCCTCTGGAAGCGCTTTCACTGCAAGGTGCAGATTCCCTCCTAACAGCAAGCTTTAGGATAGGGTACTGAATTGTAACTTACTTTCGCCTAATAATGCGATTTTGGCAAAGAGAGTATCTCCCGCAGGGAAGCTGCTACCATCAAATGTTTGCCCTCATTAGACTCCCCTCTGGAAGCGCTTTCACTGCAAGCTGCAGATTCCCTCCTAACAGCAAGCTTTAGGATAGGGTACTGAATTGTAACTTACTTTCGCCTAATAATGCGATTTTGGAAAGAGAGCATCTCCCGCAGGGAAGCTGCTACCATCAAATGTTTGCCCTCATTAGACTCCCCTCTGGAAGCGCTTTCACTGCAAGGTGCAGATTCCCTCCTAACAGCAAGCTTTAGGATAGGGTACTGAATTGTAACTTACTTTCGCCTAATAATGCGATTTTGGCAAAGAGAGTATCTCCCGCAGGGAAGCTGCTACCATCAAATGTTTGCCCTCATTAGACTCTCCTCTGGAAGCGCTTTCACTGCAAGCTGCAGATTCCCTCCTAACAGCAAGCTTTAGGATAGGGTACTGAATTGTAACTTACTTTCGCGTAATAATGCGATTTTGGCAAAGAGACTATCTCCCGCAGGGAAGCTGCTACCATCAAATGTTTGCCCTCATTAGACTCCCCTCTGGAAGCGCTTTCACTGCAAGCTGCAGATTCCCTCCTAACAGCAAGCTTTAGGATAGGGTACTGAATTGTAACTTAACTGCGGCTAATAATGCGATTTTGGCAAAGAGAGTATCTCCCGCAGGGAAGCTGCTACCATCAAATGTTTGCCCTCATTAGACTCCCCTCTGGAAGCGCTTTCACTGCAAGCTGCAGATTCCCTCCTAACAGCAAGCTTTAGGATAGGGTACTGAATTGTAACTTAACTGCGGCTAATAAGGCGATTTTGGCAAAGAGAATATCTCCCGCAGGGAAGCTGCTACCATCAAATGTTTGCCCTCATTAGACTCCCCTCTGGAAGCGCTTTCACTGCAAGCTGCAGATTCCCTCCTAACAGCAAGCTTTAGGATAGGGTACTGAATTGTAACTTACTTTCGCCTAATAATGCGATTTTGGCAAAGAGACTATCTCCCGCAGGGAAGCTGCTACCATCAAATGTTTGCCCTCATTAGACTCCCCTCTGGAAGCGCTTTCACTGCAAGCTGCAGATTCCCTCCTAACAGCAAGCTTTAGGATAGGGTACTGAATTGTAACTTAACTGCGGCTAATAATGCGATTTTGGCAAAGAGAATATCTCCCGCAGGGAAGCTGCTACCATCAAATGTTTGCCCTCATTAGACTCCCCTCTGGAAGCGCTTTCACTGCAAGCTGCAGATTCCCTCCTAACAGCAAGCTTTAGGATAGGGTACTGAATTGTAACTTACTTTCGCCTAATAATGCGATTATGGCAAAGAGAATATCTCCCGCAGGGAAGCTGCTACCATCAAATGTTTGCCCTCATTAGACTCCCCTCTGGAAGCGCTTTCACTGCAAGCTGCAGATTCCCTCCTAACAGCAAGCTTTAGGATAGGGTACTGAATTGTAACTTACTTTCGCCTAATAATGCGATTTTGGCAAAGAGAGTATCTCCCGCAGGGAAGCTGCTACCATCAAATGTTTGCCCTCATTAGACTCCCCTCTGGAAGCGCTTTCACTGCAAGCTGCAGATTCCCTCCTAACAGCAAGCTTTAGGATAGGGTACTGAATTGTAACTTAACTGCGGCTAATAATGCGATTTTGGCAAAGAGAATATCTCCCGCAGGGAAGCTGCTACCATCAAATGTTTGCCCTCATTAGACTCCCCTCTGGAAGCGCTTTCACTGCAAGCTGCAGATTCCCTCCTAACAGCAAGCTTTAGGATAGGGTACTGAATTGTAACTTACTTTCGCCTAATAATGCGATTTTGGCAAAGAGAGTATCTCCCGCAGGGAAGCTGCTACCATCAAATGTTTGCCCTCATTACACTCCCCTCTGGAAGCGCTTTCACTGCAAGCTGCAGATTCCCTCCTAACAGCAAGCTTTAGGATAGGGTACTGAATTGTAACTTAACTGCGGCTAATAAGGCGATTTTGGCAAAGAGAATATCTCCCGCAGGGAAGCTGCTACCATCAAATGTTTGCCCTCATTAGACTCCCCTCTGGAAGCGCTTTCACTGCAAGCTGCAGATTCCCTCCTAACAGCAAGCTTTAGGATAGGGTACTGAATTGTAACTTACTTTCGCCTAATAATGCGATTTTGGCAAAGAGAGTATCTCCCGCAGGGAAGCTGCTACCATCAAATGTTTGCCCTCATTAGACTCCCCTCTGGAAGCGCTTTCACTGCAAGCTGCAGATTCCCTCCTAACAGCAAGCTTTAGGATAGGGTACTGAATTGTAACTTACTTTCGCCTAATAATGCGATTTTGGAAAGAGAGCATCTCCCGCAGGGAAGCTGCTACCATCAAATGTTTGCCCTCATTAGACTCCCCTCTGGAAGCGCTTTCACTGCAAGGTGCAGATTCCCTCCTAACAGCAAGCTTTAGGATAGGGTACTGAATTGTAACTTACTTTCGCCTAATAATGCGATTTTGGCAAAGAGAGTATCTCCCGCAGGGAAGCTGCTACCATCAAATGTTTGCCCTCATTAGACTCCCCTCTGGAAGCGCTTTCACTGCAAGCTGCAGATTCCCTCCTAACAGCAAGCTTTAGGATAGGGTACTGAATTGTAACTTAACTGCGGCTAATAAGGCGATTTTGGCAAAGAGAATATCTCCCGCAGGGAAGCTGCTACCATCAAATGTTTGCCCTCATTAGACTCCCCTCTGGAAGCGCTTTCACTGCAAGCTGCAGATTCCCTCCTAACAGCAAGCTTTAGGATAGGGTACTGAATTGTAACTTACTTTCGCCTAATAATGCGATTTTGGCAAAGAGAGTATCTCCCGCAGGGAAGCTGCTACCATCAAATGTTTGCCCTCATTAGACTCCCCTCTGGAAGCGCTTTCACTGCAAGCTGCAGATTCCCTCCTAACAGCAAGCTTTAGGATAGGGTACTGAATTGTAACTTACTTTCGCCTAATAATGCGATTTTGGCAAAGAGAGCATCTCCCGCAGGGAAGCTGCTACCATCAAATGTTTGCCCTCATTAGACTCCCCTCTGGAAGCGCTTTCACTGCAAGGTGCAGATTCCCTCCTAACAGCAAGCTTTAGGATAGGGTACTGAATTGTAACTTACTTTCGCCTAATAATGCGATTTTGGCAAAGAGAGTATCTCCCGCAGGGAAGCTGCTACCATCAAATGTTTGCCCTCATTAGACTCTCCTCTGGAAGCGCTTTCACTGCAAGCTGCAGATTCCCTCCTAACAGCAAGCTTTAGGATAGGGTACTGAATTGTAACTTACTTTCGCGTAATAATGCGATTTTGGCAAAGAGACTATCTCCCGCAGGGAAGCTGCTACCATCAAATGTTTGCCCTCATTAGACTCCCCTCTGGAAGCGCTTTCACTGCAAGCTGCAGATTCCCTCCTAACAGCAAGCTTTAGGATAGGGTACTGAATTGTAACTTAACTGCGGCTAATAATGCGATTTTGGCAAAGAGAGTATCTCCAGCAGGGAAGCTGCTACCATCAAATGTTTGCCCTCATTAGACTCCCCTCTGGAAGCGCTTTCACTGCAAGCTGCAGATTCCCTCCTAACAGCAAGCTTTAGGATAGGGTACTGAATTGTAACTTACTTTCGCCTAATAATGCGATTTTGGCAAAGAGACTATCTCCCGCAGGGAAGCTGCTACCATCAAATGTTTGCCCTCATTAGACTCCCCTCTGGAAGCGCTTTCACTGCAAGCTGCAGATTCCCTCCTAACAGCAAGCTTTAGGATAGGGTACTGAATTGTAACTTACTTTCGCCTAATAATGCGATTTTGGCAAAGAGAGTATCTCCCGCAGGGAAGCTGCTACCATCAAATGTTTGCCCTCATTAGACTCCCCTCTGGAAGCGCTTTCACTGCAAGCTGCAGATTCCCTCCTAACAGCAAGCTTTAGGATAGGGTACTGAATTGTAACTTACTTTCGCCTAATAATGCGATTTTGGCAAAGAGAGTATCTCCCGCAGGGAAGCTGCTACCATCAAATGTTTGCCCTCATTAGACTCCCCTCTGGAAGCGCTTTCACTGCAAGCTGCAGATTCCCTCCTAACAGCAAGCTTTAGGATAGGGTACTGAATTGTAACTTACTTTCGCCTAATAATGCGATTTTGGCAAAGAGAGTATCTCCCGCAGGGAAGCTGCTACCATCAAATGTTTGCCCTCATTAGACTCCCCTCTGGAAGCGCTTTCACTGCAAGCTGCAGATTCCCTCCTAACAGCAAGCTTTAGGATAGGGTACTGAATTGTAACTTACTTTCGCCTAATAATGCGATTTTGGCAAAGAGAGTATCTCCCGCAGGGAAGCTGCTACCATCAAATGTTTGCCCTCATTAGACTCCCCTCTGGAAGCGCTTTCACTGCAAGCTGCAGATTCCCTCCTAACAGCAAGCTTTAGGATAGGGTACTGAATTGTAACTTACTTTTGCCTAATAATGCGATTTTGGCAAAGAGAGTATCTCCCGCAGGGAAGCTGCTACTATCAAATGTTTGCCCTCATTAGACTCCCCTCTGGAAGCGCTTTCACTGCAAGCTGCAGATTCCCTCCTAACAGCAAGCTTTAGGATAGGGTACTGAATTGTAACTTAACTGCGGCTAATAATGCGATTTTGGCAAAGAGAATATCTCCCGCAGGGAAGCTGCTACCATCAAATGTTTGCCCTCATTAGACTCCCCTCTGGAAGCGCTTTCACTGCAAGCTGCAGATTCCCTCCTAACAGCAAGCTTTAGGATAGGGTACTGAATTGTAACTTACTTTCGCCTAATAATGCGATTTTGGCAAAGAGAATATCTCCCGCAGGGAAGCTGCTACCATCAAATGTTTGCCCTCATTAGACTCCCCTCTGGAAGCGCTTTCACTGCAAGCTGCAGATTCCCTCCTAACAGCAAGCTTTAGGATAGGGTACTGAATTGTAACTTACTTTCGCCTAATAATGCGATTTTGGCAAAGAGAGTATCTCCCGCAGGGAAGCTGCTACCATCAAATGTTTGCCCTCATTAGACTCCCCTCTGGAAGCGCTTTCACTGCAAGCTGCAGATTCCCTCCTAACAGCAAGCTTTAGGATAGGGTACTGAATTGTAACTTAACTGCGGCTAATAATGCGATTTTGGCAAAGAGAATATCTCCCGCAGGGAAGCTGCTACCATCAAATGTTTGCCCTCATTAGACTCCCCTCTGGAAGCGCTTTCACTGCAAGCTGCAGATTCCCTCCTAACAGCAAGCTTTAGGATAGGGTACTGAATTGTAACTTACTTTCGCCTAATAATGCGATTTTGGCAAAGAGACTATCTCCCGCAGGGAAGCTGCTACCATCAAATGTTTGCCCTCATTAGACTCCCCTCTGGAAGCGCTTTCACTGCAAGCTGCAGATTCCCTCCTAACAGCAAGCTTTAGGATAGGGTACTGAATTGTAACTTACTTTCGCCTAATAATGCGATTTTGGCAAAGAGACTATCTCCCGCAGGGAAGCTGCTACCATCAAATGTTTGCCCTCATTAGACTCCCCTCTGGAAGCGCTTTCACTGCAAGCTGCAGATTCCCTCCTAACAGCAAGCTTTAGGATAGGGTACTGAATTGTAACTTACTTTCGCCTAATAATGCGATTTTGGCAAAGAGACTATCTCCCGCAGGGAAGCTGCTACCATCAAATGTTTGCCCTCATTAGACTCCCCTCTGGAAGCGCTTTCACTGCAAGCTGCAGATTCCCTCCTAACAGCAAGCTTTAGGATAGGGTACTGAATTGTAACTTAACTGCGGCTAATAAGGCGATTTTGGCAAAGAGAATATCTCCCGCAGGGAAGCTGCTACCATCAAATGTTTGCCCTCATTAGACTCCCCTCTGGAAGCGCTTTCACTGCAAGCTGCAGATTCCCTCCTAACAGCAAGCTTTAGGATAGGGTACTGAATTGTAACTTACTTTCGCCTAATAATGCGATTTTGGCAAAGAGAGTATCTCCCGCAGGGAAGCTGCTACCATCAAATGTTTGCCCTCATTAGACTCCCCTCTGGAAGCGCTTTCACTGCAAGCTGCAGATTCCCTCCTAACAGCAAGCTTTAGGATAGGGTACTGAATTGTAGCTTACTTTCGCCTAATAATGCGATTTGGCAAAGAGAATATCTCCCGCAGGGAAGCTGCTACCATCAAATGTTTGCCCTCATTAGACTCCCCTCTGGAAGCGCTTTCACTGCAAGCTGCAGATTCCCTCCTAACAGCAAGCTTTAGGATAGGGTACTGAATTGTAACTTACTTTCGCCTAATAATGCGATTTTGGCAAAGAGAGTATCTCCCGCAGGGAAGCTGCTACCATCAAATGTTTGCCCTCATTAGACTCCCCTCTGGAAGCGCTTTCACTGCAAGCTGCAGATTCCCTCCTAACAGCAAGCTTTAGGATAGGGTACTGAATTGTAACTTAGTTTCGCCTAATAATGCGATTTTGGCAAAGAGAGTATCTCCCGCAGGGAAGCTGCTACCATCAAATGTTTGCCCTCATTAGACTCCCCTCTGGAAGCGCTTTCACTGCAAGCTGCAGATTCCCTCCTAACAGCAAGCTTTAGGATAGGGTACTGAATTGTAACTTACTTTCGCCTAATAATGCGATTTTGGCAAAGAGAGTATCTCCCGCAGGGAAGCTGCTACCATCAAATGTTTGCCCTCATTAGACTCCCCTCTGGAAGCGCTTTCACTGCAAGCTGCAGATTCCCTCTTAACAGCAAGCTTTAGGATAGGGTACTGAATTGTAACTTACTTTCGCCTAATAAGGCGATTTTGGCAAAGAGAGTATCTCCCGCAGGGAAGCTGCTACCATCAAATGTTTGCCCTCAAGAGACTCCCCTCTGGAAGCGCTTTCACTGCAAGCTGCAGATTCCCTCCTAACAGCAAGCTTTAGGATAGGGTACTGAATTGTAACTTACTTTCGCCTAATAATGCGATTTTGGCAAAGAGAGTATCTCCCGCAGGGAAGCTGCTACCATCAAATGTTTGCCCTCATTAGACTCCCCTCTGGAAGCGCTTTCACTGCAAGCTGCAGATTCCCTCCTAACAGCAAGCTTTAGGATAGGGTACTGAATTGTAACTTACTTTCGCCTAATAAGGCGATTTTGGCAAAGAGAGTATCTCCCGCAGGGAAGCTGCTACCATCAAATGTTTGCCCTCATTAGACTCCCCTCTGGAAGCGCTTTCACTGCAAGCTGCAGATTCCCTCCTAACAGCAAGCTTTAGGATAGGGTACTGAATTGTAACTTACTTTCGCCTAATAATGCGATTTTGGCAAAGAGAGTATCTCCCGCAGGGAAGCTGCTACCATCAAATGTTTGCCCTCATTACACTCCCCTCTGGAAGCGCTTTCACTGCAAGCTGCAGATTCCCTCCTAACAGCAAGCTTAGGATAGGGTACTGAATTGTAACTTACTTTCGCCTAATAATGCGATTTTGGCAAAGAGAGTATCTCCCGCAGGGAAGCTGCTACCATCAAATGTTTGCCCTCATTAGACTCCCCTCTGGAAGCACTTTCACTGCAAGCTGCAGATTCCCTCCTAACAGCAAGCTTTAGGATAGGGTACTGAATTGTAACTTACTTTCGCGTAATAATGCGATTTTGGCAAAGAGAGTATCTCCCGCAGGGAAGCTGCTACCATCAAATGTTTGCCCTCATTAGACTCCCCTCTGGAAGCGCTTTCACTGCAAGCTGCAGATTCCCTCCTAACAGCAAGCTTTAGGATAGGGTACTGAATTGTAACTTAACTGCGGCTAATAATGCGATTTTGGCAAAGAGAGTATCTCCCGCAGGGAAGCTGCTACCATCAAATGTTTGCCCTCATTAGACTCCCCTCTGGAAGCGCTTTCACTGCAAGCTGCAGATTCCCTCCTAACAGCAAGCTTTAGGATAGGGTACTGAATTGTAACTTACTTTCGCCTAATAATGCAATTTTGGCAAAGAGAATATCTCCCGCAGGGAAGCTGCTACCATCAAATGTTTGCCCTCATTAGACTCCCCTCTGGAAGCGCTTTCACTGCAAGCTGCAGATTCCCTCCTAACAGCAAGCTTTAGGATAGGGTACTGAATTGTAACTTACTTTCGCCTAATAATGCGATTTTGGCAAAGAGAGTATCTCCCGCAGGGAAGCTGCTACCATCAAATGTTTGCCCTCAAGAGACTCCCCTCTGGAAGCGCTTTCACTGCAAGCTGCAGATTCCCTCCTAACAGCAAGCTGTAGGATAGGGTACTGAATTGTAACTTACTTTCGTCTAATAATGCGATTTTGGCAAAGAGACTATCTCCCGCAGGGAAGCTGCTACCATCAAATGTTTGCCCTCATTAGACTCCCCTCTGGAAGCGCTTTCACTGCAAGCTGCAGATTCCCTCCTAACAGCAAGCTTTAGGATAGGGTACTGAATTGTAACTTAGTTTCGCCTAATAATGCGATTTTGGCAAAGAGAGTATCTCCCGCAGGGAAGCTGCTACCATCAAATGTTTGCCCTCATTAGACTCCCCTCTGGAAGCGCTTTCACTGCAAGCTGCAGATTCCCTCCTAACAGCAAGCTTTAGGATAGGGTACTGAATTGTAACTTACTTTCGCCTAATAAGGCGATATTGGCAAAGAGAGTATCTCCCGCAGGGAAGCTGCTACCATCAAATGTTTGCCCTCATTAGACTCCCCTCTGGAAGCGCTTTCACTGCAAGCTGCAGATTCCCTCCTAACAGCAAGCTTTAGGATAGGGTACTGAATTGTATCTTACTTTCGCCTAATAATGCGATATTGGCAAAGAGAGTATCTCCCGCAGGGAAGCTGCTACCATCAAATGTTTGCCCTCATTAGACTCCCCTCTGGAAGCGCTTTCACTGCAAGCTGCAGATTCCCTCCTAACAGCAAGGTTTAGGATAGGGTACTGAATTGTATCTTACTTTCGCCTAATAATGCGATTTTGGCAAAGAGAGCATCTCCCGCAGGGAAGCTGCTACCATCAAATGTTTGCCCTCATTAGACTCCCCTCTGGAAGCGCTTTCACTGCAAGCTGCAGATTCCCTCCTAACAGCAAGCTTTAGGATAGGGTACTGAATTGTAACTTACTTTCGCCTAATAATGCGATTTTGGCAAAGAGAGTATCTCCCGCAGGGAAGCTGCTACCATCAAATGTTTGCCCTCATTACACTCCCCTCTGGAAGCGCTTTCACTGCAAGCTGCAGATTCCCTCCTAACAGCAAGCTTTAGGATAGGGTACTGAATTGTAACTTAACTGCGGCTAATAAGGCGATTTTGGCAAAGAGAGTACCTCCCACAGGGAAGCTGCTACCATCAAATGTTTGCCCTCATTACACTCCCCTCTGGAAGCGCTTTCACTGCAAGCTGCAGATTCCCTCCTAACAGCAAGCTTTAGGATAGGGTACTGAATTGTAACTTACTTTCGCCTAATAATGCGATTTTGGCAAAGAGAGTATCTCCCGCAGGGAAGCTGCTACCATCAAATGTTTGCCCTCATTAGACTCCCCTCTGGAAGCGCTTTCACTGCAAGCTGCAGATTCCCTCCTAACAGCAAGCTTTAGGATCGGGTACTGAATTGTATCTTAACTGCGGCTAATAATGCGATTTTGGCAAAGAGAAAATCTCCCGCAGGAAAGCTGCTACCATCAAATGTTTGCCCTCATTAGACTCCCCTCTGGAAGCGCTTTCACTGCAAGCTGCAGATTCCCTCCTAACAGCAAGCTTTAGGATAGGGTACTGAATTGTAACTTACTTTCGCGTAATAATGCGATTTTGGCAAAGAGAGTATCTCCCGCAGGGAAGCTGCTACCATCAAATGTTTGCCCTCATTAGACTCCCCTCTGGAAGCGCTTTCACTGCAAGCTGCAGATTCCCTCCTAACAGCAAGCTTTAGGATAGGGTACTGAATTGTAACTTACTTTCGCCTAATAATGCGATTTTGGCAAAGAGAGTATCTCCCGCAGGGAAGCTGCTACCATCAAATGTTTGCCCTCATTAGACTCCCCTCTGGAAGCGCTTTCACTGCAAGCTGCAGATTCCCTCCTAACAGCAAGCTTTAGGATAGGGTACTGAATTGTAACTTACTTTCGCCTAATAATGCGATTTTGGCAAAGAGAGTATCTCCCGCAGGGAAGCTGCTACCATCAAATGTTTGCCCTCAAGAGACTCCCCTCTGGAAGCGCTTTCACTGCAAGCTGCAGATTCCCTCCTAACAGCAAGCTTTAGGATAGGGTACTGAATTGTAACTTACTTTCGCCTAATAATGCGATTTTGGCAAAGAGAGTATCTCCCGCAGGGAAGCTGCTACCATCAAATGTTTGCCCTCATTAGACTCCCCTCTGGAAGCGCTTTCACTGCAAGCTGCAGATTCCCTCCTAACAGCAAGCTTTAGGATAGGGTACTGAATTGTAACTTACTTTCGCCTAATAATGTGCTTTTGGCAAAGAGAATATCTCCCGCAGGGAAGCTGCTACCATCAAATGTTTGCCCTCATTAGACTCCCCTCTGGAAGCGCTTTCACTGCAAGCTGCAGATTCCCTCCTAACAGCAAGCTTTAGGATAGGGTACTGAATTGTAACTTACTTTCGCCTAATAATGCGATTTTGGCAAAGAGAGTATCTCCCGCAGGGAAGCTGCTACCATCAAATGTTTGCCCTCATTAGACTCCCCTCTGGAAGCGCTTTCACTGCAAGCTGTAGATTCCCTCCTAACAGCAAGCTTTAGGATAGGGTACTGAATTGTAACTTACTTTCGCCTAATAATGCGCTTTTGGCAAAGAGAATATCTCCCGCAGGGAAGCTGCTACCATCAAATGTTTGCCCTCATTAGACTCCGCTCTGGAAGCGCTTTAACTGCAAGCTGTAGATTCCCTCCTAACAGCAAGCTTTAGGATAGGGTACTGAATTGTAACTTAACTGCGGCTAATAAGGCGATTTTGGCAAAGAGAGTATCTCCCGCAGGGAAGCTGCTACCATCAAATGTTTGCCCTCATTAGACTCCCCTCTGGAAGCGCTTTCACTGCAAGCTGCAGATTCCCTGCTAACAGCAAGCTTTAGGATAGGGTACTGAATTGTAACTTACTTTCGCCTAATAATGCGATTTTGGCAAAGAGAGTATCTCCCGCAGGGAAGCTGCTACCATCAAATGTTTGCCCTCATTAGACTCCCCTCTGGAAGCGCTTTCACTGCAAGCTGCAGATTCCCTCCTAACAGCAAGCTTTAGGATAGGGTACTGAATTGTAACTTACTTTCGCCTAATAATGCGATTTTGGCAAAGAGAGTATCTCCCACAGGGAAGCTGCTACCATCAAATGTTTGCCCTCATTAGACTCCGCTCTGGAAGCGCTTTCACTGCAAGCTGCAGATTCCCTCCTAACAGCAAGCTTTAGGATAGTGTACTGAATTGTAACTTAACTGCGGCTAAAAAGGTGATTATGGTAAAGAGAATATCTTCCACAGGGAAGCTGCTACCATCAAATGTTTGCCCTCATTAGACTCCCCTCTGGAAGCGCTTTCACTGCAAGCTGCAGATTCCCTCCTAACAGCAAGCTTTAGGATAGGGTACTGAATTGTAACTTACTTTCGCCTAATAATGCGATTTTGGCAAAGAGAGTATCTCCCGCAGGGAAGCTGCTACCATCAAATGTTTACGCTCATTAGACTCCGCTCTGGAAGCGCTTTCACTGCAAGCTGCAGATTCCCTCCTAACAGCAAGCTTTAGGATAGGGTACTGAATTGTAACTTAACTGCGGCTAATAAGGCGATTTTGGCAAAGAGAGTATCTCCCGCAGGGAAGCTGCTACCATCAAATGTTTGCCCTCATTAGACTCCCCTCTGGAAGCGCTTTCACGGCAAGCTGCAGATTCCCTCCTAACAGCAAGCTTTAGGATAGGGTACTGAATTGTAACTTAACTGCGGATAATAAGGAGATATTGGCAAAGAGAATATCTCCGGCAGGGAAGTTGCTACCTTCAAATGTTTGCCCTCATTAGACTGCCCTCTGGATGCGCTTTCACTGCAAGCTGCAGATTCCCTCCTAACAGCAAGCTTTAGGATAGGGTACTGAATTGTAACTTACTTTCGCCTAATAATGCGATTTTGGCAAAGAGAGTATCTCCCGCAGGGAAGCTGCTACCATCAAATGTTTGCCCTCATTAGACTCCCCTCTGGAAGCGCTTTCACTGCAAGCTGCAGATTCCCTCCTAACAGCAAGCTTTAGGATAGGGTACTGAATTGTAACTTACTTTCGCCTAATAATGCGATTTTGGCAAAGAGAGTATCTCCCGCAGGGAAGCTGCTACCATCAAATGTTTGCCCTCATTAGACTCCCCTCTGGAAGCGCTTTCACTGCAAGCTGCAGATTCCCTCCTAACAGCAAGCTTTAGGATAGGGTACTGAATTGTAACTTACTTTCGCCTAATAATGCGATTTTGGCAAAGAGACTATCTCCCACAGGGAAGCTGCTACCGTCAAATGTTTGCCCTCATTAGACTCCCCTCTGGAAGCGCTTTCACTGCAAGCTGCAGATTCCCTCCTAACAGCAAGCTTTAGGATAGGGTACTGAATTGTAACTTACTTTCGCCTAATAAGGCGATTTTGGCAAAGAGAGTATCTCCCGCAGGGAAGCTGCTACCATCAAATGTTTGCCCTCATTAGACTCCCCTCTGGAAGCGCTTTCACTGCAAGCTGCAGATTCCCTCCTAACAGCAAGCTTTAGGATAAGGTACTGAATTGTAACTTACTTTCGCCTAATAATGCGATTTTGGCAAAGAGAGTATCTCCCGCAGGGAAGCTGCTACCATCAAATGTTTGCCCTCATTAGACTCCCCTCTGGAAGCGCTTTCACTGCAAGCTGCAGATTCCCTCCTAACAGCAAGCTTTAGGATAGGGTACTGAATTGTAACTTAACTGCGGCTAATAAGGCGATTTTGGCAAAGAGAATATCTCCCGCAGGGAAGCTGCTACCATCAAATGTTTACGCTCATTAGACTCCCCTCTGGAAGCGCTTTCACTGCAAGCTGCAGATTCCCTCCTAACAGCAAGCTTTAGGATAGGGTACTGAATTGTAACTTAACTGCGGCTAATAAGGCGATTTGGCAAAGAGAGTATCTCCCGCAGGGAAGCTGCTACCATCAAATGTTTGCCCTCATTAGACTCCCCTCTGGAAGCGCTTTCACGGCAAGCTGCAGATTCCCTCCTAACAGCAAGCTTTAGGATAGAGTACTGAATTGTAACTTAACTGCGGCTAATAAGGCGATTTTGGCAAAGAGAATATCTCCGGCAGGGAAGCTGCTACCTTCAAATGTTTGCCCTCATTAGACTCCCCTCTGGAAGCGCTTTCACTGCAAGCTGCAGATTCCCTCCTAACAGCAAGCTTTAGGATAGGGTACTGAATTGTAACTTACTTTCGCCTAATAATGCGATTTTGGCAAAGAGAGTATCTCCCGCAGGGAAGCTGCTACCATCAAATGTTTGCCCTCATTAGACTCCCCTCTGGAAGCGCTTTCACTGCAAGCTGCAGATTCCCTCCTAACAGCAAGCTTTAGGATAGGGTACTGAATTGTATCTTAACTGCGGCTAATAAGGCGATTTTGGCAAACAGAATATCTCCCGCAGGGAAGCTGCTACCATCAAATGTTTGCCCTCATTAGACTCCCCTCTGGAAGCGCTTTCACTGCAAGCTGCAGATTCCCTCCTAACAGCAAGCTTTAGGATAGGGTACTGAATTGTAACTTACTTTCGCCTAATAATGCGATTTTGGCAAAGAGAGTATCTCCCGCAGGGAAGCTGCTACCATCAAATGTTTGCCCTCATTAGACTCCCCTCTGGAAGCGCTTTCACTGCAAGCTGCAGATTCCCTCCTAACAGCAAGCTTTAGGATAGGGTACTGAATTGTAACTTACTTTCGCCTAATAATGCGATTTTGGCAAAGAGAGTATCTCCCGCAGGGAAGCTGCTACCATCAAATGTTTGCCCTCATTAGACTCCCCTCTGGAAGCGCTTTCACTGCAAGCTGCAGATTCCCTCCTAACAGCAAGCTTTAGGATAGTGTACTGAATTGTAACTTAACTGCGGTTAATAAGGTGATATTGGCAAAGAGAATATCTCCCGCAGGGAAGCTGCTACCATCAAATGTTTGCCCTCATTAGACTCCCCTCTGGAAGCGCTTTCACTGCAAGCTGCAGATTCCCTCCTAACAGCAAGCTTTAGGATAGGGTACTGAATTGTAACTTACTTTCGCCTAATAATGCGATTTTGGCAAAGAGAGTATCTCCCGCAGGGAAGCTGCTACCATCAAATGTTTGCCCTCATTAGACTCCCCTCTGGAAGCGCTTTCACTGCAAGCTGCAGATTCCCTCCTAACAGCAAGCTTTAGGATAGGGTACTGAATTGTAACTTACTTTCGCCTAATAATGCGATTTTGGCAAAGAGACTATCTCCCGCAGGGAAGCTGCTACCATCAAATGTTTGCCCTCATTAGACTCCGCTCTGGAAGCGCTTTCACTGCAAGCTGTAGATTCCCTCCTAACAGCAAGCTTTAGGATAGGGTTCTGAATTGTAACTTAACTGCGGCTAATAAGGCGATTTTGGCAAAGAGAATATCTCCCGCAGGGAAGCTGCTACCATCAAATGTTTGCCCTCATTAGACTCCCCTCTGGAAGCGCTTTCACTGCAAGCTGCAGATTCCCTCCTAACAGCAAGCTTTAGGATAGGGTACTGAATTGTAACTTACTTTCGCCTAATAATGCGATTTTGGCAAAGAGAGTATCTCCCGCAGGGAAGCTGCTACCATCAAATGTTTGCCCTCATTAGACTCCCCTCTGGAAGCGCTTTCACTGCAAGCTGCAGATTCCCTCCTAACAGCAAGCTTTAGGATAGGGCACTGAATTGTAACTTACTTTCGCCTAATAATGCGATTTTGGCAAAGAGAGTATCTCCCGCAGGGAAGCTGCTACCATCAAATGTTTGCCCTCATTAGACTCCCCTCTGGAAGCGCTTTCACTGCAAGCTGCAGATTCCCTCCTAACAGCAAGCTTTAGGATAGGGTACTGAATTGTAACTTAACTGCGGCTAATAAGGCGATTTTGGCAAAGAGAATATCTCCCGCAGGGAAGCTGCTACCATCAAATGTTTGCCCTCATTAGACTCCCCTCTGGAAGCGCTTTCACTGCAAGCTGCAGATTCCCTCCTAACAGCAAGCTTTAGGATAGGGTACTGAATTGTAACTTACTTTCGCCTAATAATGCGATTTTGGCAAAGAGAGTATCTCCCGCAGGGAAGCTGCTACCATCAAATGTTTGCCCTCATTAGACTCCCCTCTGGAAGCGCTTTCACTGCAAGCTGCAGATTCCCTCCTAACAGCAAGCTTTAGGATAGTGTACTGAATTGTAACTTAACTGCGGCTAATAAGGCGATTTTGGCAAAGAGAATATCTCCCGCAGGGAAGCTGCTACCATCAAATGTTTGCCCTCATTAGACTCCCCTCTGGAAGCGCTTTCACTGCAAGCTGCAGATTCCCTCCTAACAGCAAGCTTTAGGATAGGGTACTGAATTGTAACTTACTTTCGCCTAATAATGCGATTTTGGCAAAGAGAGTATCTCCCGCAGGGAAGCTGCTACCATCAAATGTTTGCCCTCATTAGACTCCCCTCTGGAAGCGCTTTCACTGCAAGCTGCAGATTCCCTGCTAACAGCAAGCTTTAGGATAGGGTACTGAATTGTAACTTACTTTCGCCTAATAATGCGATTTTGGCAAAGAGAGTATCTCCCGCAGGGAAGCTGCTACCATCAAATGTTTGCCCTCATTAGACTCCCCTCTGGAAGCGCTTTCACTGCAAGCTGCAGATTCCCTCCTAACAGCAAGCTTTAGGATAGTGTACTGAATTGTAACTTAACTGCGGTTAATAAGGTGATATTGGCAAAGAGAATATCTCCCGCAGGGAAGCTGCTACCATCAAATGTTTGCCCTCATTAGACTCCCCTCTGGAAGCGCTTTCACTGCAAGCTGCAGATTCCCTCCTAACAGCAAGCTGTAGGATAGGGTACTGAATTGTAACTTACTTTCGCCTAATAATGCGATTTTGGCAAAGAGAGTATCTCCCGCAGGGAAGCTGCTACCATCAAATGTTTGCCCTCATTAGACTCCGCTCTGGAAGCGCTTTCACTGCAAGCTGTAGATTCCCTCCTAACAGCAAGCTTTAGGATAGGGTTCTGAATTGTAACTTAACTGCGGCTAATAAGGCGATTTTGGCAAAGAGAATATCTCCCGCAGGGAAGCTGCTACCATCAAATGTTTGCCCTCATTAGACTCCCCTCTGGAAGCGCTTTCACTGCAAGCTGCAGATTCCCTCCTAACAGCAAGCTGTAGGATAGGGTACTGAATTGTAACTTACTTTCGCCTAATAATGCGATTTTGGCAAAGAGAGTATCTCCCGCAGGGAAGCTGCTACCATCAAATGTTTGCCCTCATTAGACTCCCCTCTGGAAGCGCTTTCACTGCAAGCTGCAGATTCCCTCCTAACAGCAAGCTTTAGGATAGGGCACTGAATTGTAACTTACTTTCGCCTAATAATGCGATTTTGGCAAAGAGAGTATCTCCCGCAGGGAAGCTGCTACCATCAAATGTTTGCCCTCATTAGACTCCCCTCTGGAAGCGCTTTCACTGCAAGCTGCAGATTCCCTCCTAACAGCAAGCTTTAGGATAGTGTACTGAATTGTAACTTAACTGCGGCTAATAAGGTGATTTTGGCAAAGAGAATATCTCCCGCAGGGAAGCTGCTACCATCAAATGTTTGCCCTCATTAGACTCCCCTCTGGAAGCGCTTTCACTGCAAGCTGCAGATTCCCTGCTAACAGCAAGCTTTAGGATAGGGTACTGAATTGTAACTTACTTTCGCCTAATAATGCGATTTTGGCAAAGAGAGTATCTCCCGCAGGGAAGCTGCTACCATCAAATGTTTGCCCTCATTAGACTCCCCTCTGGAAGCGCTTTCACTGCAAGCTGCAGATTCCCTCCTAACAGCAAGCTTTAGGATAGGGTACTGAATTGTAACTTACTTTCGCCTAATAATGCGATTTTGGCAAAGAGAGTATCTCCCGCAGGGAAGCTGCTACCATCAAATGTTTGCCCTCATTAGACTCCCCTCTGGAAGCGCTTTCACTGCAAGCTGCAGATTCCCTCCTAACAGCAAGCTTTAGGATAGGGTACTGAATTGTAACTTACTTTCGTCTAATAATGCGATTTTGGCAAAGAGAGTATCTCCCGCAGGGAAGCTGCTACCATCAAATGTTTGCCCTCATTAGACTCCCCTCTGGAAGCGCTTTCACTGCAAGCTGCAGATTCCCTCCTAACAGCAAGCTTTAGGATAGGGTACTGAATTGTAACTTAACTGCGGCTAATAAGGAGATTTTGGCAAAGAGAATATCTTCCGCAGGGAAGCTGCTACCATCAAATGTTTGCCCTCATTAGACTCCCCTCTGGAAGCGCTTTCACTGCAAGCTGCAGATTCCCTCCTAACAGCAAGCTTTAGGATAGGGTACTGAATTGTAACTTACTTTCGCCTAATAATGCGATTTTGGCAAAGAGAGTATCTCCCGCAGGGAAGCTGCTACCATCAAATGTTTGCCCTCATTAGACTCCCCTCTGGAAGCGCTTTCACTGCAAGCTGCAGATTCCCTCCTAACAGCAAGCTTTAGGATAGGGTACTGAATTGTAACTTACTTTCGCCTAATAATGCGATTTTGGCAAAGAGAGTATCTCCCGCAGGGAAGCTGCTACCATCAAATGTTTGCCCTCATTAGACTCCCCTCTGGAAGCGCTTTCACTGCAAGCTGCAGATTCCCTCCTAACAGCAAGCTTTAGGATAGGGTACTGAATTGTAACTTACTTTCGCCTAATAATGCGATTTTGGCAAAAAGAGTATCTCCCGCAGGGAAGCTGCTACCATCAAATGTTTGCCCTCATTAGACTCCCCTCTGGAAGCGCTTTCACTGCAAGCTGCAGATTCCCTCCTAACAGCAAGCTTTAGGATAGGGTACTGAATTGTAACTTAACTGCGGCTAATAAGGCGATTTTGGCAAAGAGAATATCTCCCGCAGGGAAGCTGCTACCTTCAAATGTTTGCCCTCATTAGACTCCCCTCTGGAAGCGCTTTCACTGCAAGCTGCAGATTCCCTCCTAACAGCAAGCTTTAGGATAGGGTACTGAATTGTAACTTACTTTCGCCTAATAATGCGATTTTGGCAAAGAGAGTATCTCCCGCAGGGAAGCTGCTACCATCAAATGTTTGCCCTCATTAGACTCCCCTCTGGAAGCGCTTTCACTGCAAGCTGCAGATTCCCTCCTAACAGCAAGCTTTAGGATAGGGTACTGAATTGTAACTTACTTTCGCCTAATAATGCGATTTTGGCAAAGAGAGTATCTCCCGCAGGGAAGCTGCTACCATCAAATGTTTGCCCTCATTAGACTCCCCTCTGGAAGCGCTTTCACTGCAAGCTGCAGATTCCCTCCTAACAGCAAGCTTTAGGATAGGGTACTGAATTGTAACTTACTTTCGCCTAATAATGCGATTTTGGCAAAGGGACTATCTCCCGCAGGGAAGCTGCTACCATCAAATGTTTGCCCTCATTAGACTCCCCTCTGGAAGCGCTTTCACTGCAAGCTGCAGATTCCCTCCTAACAGCAAGCTTTAGGATAGGGTACTGAATTGTAACTTACTTTCGCCTAATAATGCGATTTTGGCAAAGAGAGTATCTCCCGCAGGGAAGCTGCTACCATCAAATGTTTGCCCTCATTAGACTCCCCTCTGGAAGCGCTTTCACTGCAAGCTGCAGATTCCCTCCTAACAGCAAGCTTTAGGATAGGGTACTGAATTGTAACTTAACTGCGGCTAATAAGGTGATTTTGGCAAAGAGACTATCTCCTGCAGGGAAGCTGCTACCATCAAATGTTTGCCCTCATTAGACTCCCCTCTGGAAGCGCTTTCACTGCAAGCTGCAGATTCCCTCCTAACAGCAAGCTTTAGGATAGGGTACTGAATTGTAACTTACTTTCGCCTAATAATGCGATTTTGGCAAAGAGAGTATCTCCCGCAGGGAAGATGCTACCATCAAATGTTTGCCCTCATTAGACTCCCCTCTGGAAGCGCTTTCACTGCAAGCTGCAGATTCCCTCCTAACAGCAAGCTTTAGGATAGGGTACTGAATTGTAACTTACTTTCGTCTAATAATGCGATTTTGGCAAAGAGAGTATCTCCCGCAGGGAAGCTGCTACCATCAAATGTTTGCCCTCATTAGACTCCCCTCTGGAAGCGCTTTCACTGCAAGCTGCAGATTCCCTCCTAACAGCAAGCTTTAGGATAGGGTACTGAATTGTAACTTAACTGCGGCTAATAAGGTGATTTTGGCAAAGAGAATATCTCCCGCAGGGAAGCTGCTACCATCAAATGTTTGCCCTCATTAGACTCCCCTCTGGAAGCGCTTTCACTGCAAGCTGCAGATTCCCTCCTAACAGCAAGCTTTAGGATAGGGTACTGAATTGTAACTTAACTGCGGCTAATAAGGTGATTTTGGCAAAGAGAATATCTCCCGCAGGGAAGCTGCTACCATCAAATGTTTGCCCTCATTAGACTCCCCTCTGGAAGCGCTTTCACTGCAAGCTGCAGATTCCCTCCTAACAGCAAGCTTTAGGATAGGGTACTGAATTGTAACTTACTTTCGCCTAATAATGCGATTTTGGCAAAGAGAGTATCTCCCGCAGGGAAGCTGCTACCATCAAATGTTTGCCCTCATTAGACTCCGCTCTGGAAGCGCTTTCACTGCAAGCTGCAGATTCCCTCCTAACAGCAAGCTTTAGGATAGGGTACTGAATTGTAACTTAACTGCGGCTAATAAGGTGATTTTGGCAAAGAGAATATCTCCCGCAGGGAAGCTGCTACCATCAAATGTTTGCCCTCATTAGACTCCCCTCTGGAAGCGCTTTCACTGCAAGCTGCAGATTCCCTCCTAACAGCAAGCTTTAGGATAGGGTACTGAATTGTAACTTACTTTCGCCTAATAATGCGATTTTGGCAAAGAGAGTATCTCCCGCAGGGAAGCTGCTACCATCAAATGTTTGCCCTCATTAGACTCCCCTCTGGAAGCGCTTTCACTGCAAGCTGCAGATTCCCTGCTAACAGCAAGCTTTAGGATAGGGTACTGAATTGTAACTTACTTTCGCCTAATAATGCGATTTTGGCAAAGAGAGTATCTCCCGCAGGGAAGCTGCTACCATCAAATGTTTGCCCTCATTAGACTCCCCTCTGGAAGCGCTTTCACTGCAAGCTGCAGATTCCCTGCTAACAGCAAGCTTTAGGATAAGTTACTGAATTGTAACTTACTTTCGTCTAATAATGCGATTTGGCAAAGAGAGTATCTCCCGCAGGGAAGCTGCTACCATCAAATGTTTGCCCTCATTAGACTCCGCTCTGGAAGCGCTTTCACTGCAAGCTGCAGATTCCCTCCTAACAGCAAGCTTTAGGATAGGGTACTGAATTGTAACTTAACTGCGGTTAATAAGGTGATTTTGGCAAAGAGAGTATCTCCCGCAGGGAAGCTGCTACCATCAAATGTTTGCCCTCATTAGACTCCCCTCTGGAAGCGCTTTCACTGCAAGCTGCAGATTCCCTCCTAACAGCAAGCTTTAGGATAGGGTACTGAATTGTAACTTACTTTCGCCTAATAATGCGATTTTGGCAAAGAGAGTATCTCCCGCAGGGAAGCTGCTACCATCAAATGTTTGCCCTCATTAGACTCCCCTCTGGAAGCGCTTTCACTGCAAGCTGCAGATTCCCTCCTAACAGCAAGCTTTAGGATAGGGTACTGAATTGTAACTTAACTGCGGCTAATAAGGCGATTATGGCAAAGAGAATATCTCCGGCAGGGAAGCTGCTACCTTCAAATGTTTGCCCTCATTAGACTCCCCTCTGGAAGCGCTTTCACTGCAAGCTGCAGATTCCCTCCTAACAGCAAGCTTTAGGATAGGGTACTGAATTGTAACTTACTTTCGCGTAATAATGCGATTTTGGCAAAGAGAGTATCTCCCGCAGGGAAGCTGCTACCATCAAATGTTTGCCCTCATTAGACTCCCCTCTGGAAGCGCTTTCACTGAAAGCTGCAGATTCCCTGCTAACAGCAAGCTTTAGGATAGGGTACTGAATTGTATCTTACTTTCGCCTAATAATGCGATTTTGGCAAAGAGAGTATCTCCCGCAGAGAAGCTGCTACCATCAAATGTTTGCCCTCATTAGACTCCCCTCTGGAAGCGCTTTCACTGCAAGCTGCAGATTCCCTCCTAACAGCAAGCTTTAGGATAGGGTACTGAATTGTAACTTACTTTCGCCTAATAATGCGATTTTGGCAAAGAGAGTATCTCCCGCAGGGAAGCTGCTACCATCAAATGTTTGCCCTCATTAGACTCCCCTCTGGAAGCGCTTTCACTGCAAGCTGCAGATTCCCTCCTAACAGCAAGCTTTAGGATAGGGTACTGAATTGTAACTTAACTGCGGCTAATAAAGTGATTTTGGCAAAGAGACTATCTCCCGCAGGGAAGCTGCTACCATCAAATGTTTGCCCTCATTAGACTCCCCTCTGGAAGCGCTTTCACTGCAAGCTGCAGATTCCCTCCTAACAGCAAGCTTTAGGATAGGGTACTGAATTGTAACTTACTTTCGCCTAATAATGCGATTTTGGCAAAGAGAGTATCTCCCGCAGGGAAGCTGCTACCATCAAATGTTTGCCCTCATTAGACTCCCCTCTGGAAGCGCTTTCACTGCAAGCTGCAGATTCCCTCCTAACAGCAAGCTTTAGGATAGGGTACTGAATTGTAACTTACTTTCGCCTAATAAGGCGATTTTGGCAAAGAGAGTATCTCCCGCAGGGAAGCTGCTACCATCAAATGTTTGCCCTCATTTGACTCCCCTCTGGAAGCGCTTTCACTGCAAGCTGCAGATTCCCTCCTAACAGCAAGCTTTAGGATAGGGTACTGAATTGTAACTTAACTGCGGCTAAAAAGGCGATTTTGGCAAAGAGAGTATCTTCCGCAGGGAAGCTCTTACCATCAAATGATTGCCCTCGTTTCATTCCCCTCTGAAAGCGCATTCACTGCAAGCTGCAGATTCCCTCCTAACAGCAAGCTGTAGGATAGGGTACTGAATTGTAACTTACTTTCGCCTAATAATGCGATTTTGGCAAAGAGAGTATCTCCCGCAGGGAAGCTGCTACCATCAAATGTTTGCCCTCGTTAGACTCCCCTCTGGAAGCGCTTTCACTGCAAGCTGCAGATTCCCTCCTAACAGCAAGCTTTAGGATAGGGTACTGAATTGTAACTTAACTGCGGCTAATAGTGCGCTTTTGGCAAAGAGAGTATCTCCCGCAGGGAAGCTGCTACCATCAAATGTTTGCCCTCATTAGACTCCCCTCTGGAAGCGCTTTCACTGCAAGCTGCAGATTCCCTCCTAACAGCAAGCTTTAGGATAGGGTACTGAATTGTAACTTACTTTCGCCTAATAATGCGATTTTGGCAAAGAGAGTATCTCCCGCAGGGAAGCTCTTACCATCAAATGATTGCCCTCGTTACACTCCCCTCTGGAAGCGCATTCACTGCAAGCTGCAGATTCCCTCCTAACAGCACAGCAAGCTTTAGGATAGGGTACTGAATTGTAACTTACTTTCGCCTAATAATGCGATTTTGGCAAAGAGAGTATCTCCCGCAGGGAAGCTGCTACTATCAAATGTTTGCCCTCATTACACTCCCCTCTGGAAGCGCTTTCACTGCAAGCTGCAGATTCCCTCCTAACAGCAAGCTTTAGGATAGGGTACTGAATTTTAACCTACTTTCGCCTAATAATGCGATTTTGGCAATGAGACTATCTCCCGCAGGGAAGCTGCTACCATCAAATGTTTTCCCTCGTTAGACTCCCCTCTGGAAGCGCTTTCACTGCAAGCTGCAGATTCCCTCCTAACAGCAAGCTTTAGGATAGGGTACTGAATTGTAACTTACTTTCGCCTAATAATGCGATTTTGGCAAAGAGAGTATCTCCCGCAGGGAAGCTGCTACCATCAAATGTTTGCCCTCATTAGACTCCCCTCTGGAAGCGCTTTCTCTGCAAGCTGCAGATTCCCTCCTAACAGCAAGCTTTAGGATAGGGTACTGAATTGCAACTTAACTGAGGCTAATAAGGCGATTTTGGCAAAGAGAATATCTCCCGCAGGGAAGCTACTACCATCAAATATTTGCCCTCATTACACTCCCCTCTGGAAGCGCTTTCACTGCAAGCTGCAGATTCCCTCCTAACAGCAAGCTTTAGGATAGGGTACTGAATTGTATCTTACTTTCGCCTAATAATGCGATTTTGGCAAAGAGAGTATCTTCCGCAGGGAAGCTCTTACCATCAAATCTTTGCCCTCATTAGACTCCCCTCTGGAAGCGCTTTCACTGCAAGCTGCAGATTCCCTCCTAACAGCAAGCTTTAGGATAGGGTACTGAATTGTAACTTACTTTCGCCTAATAATGCGATTTTGGCAAAGAGAGTATCTCCCGCAGGGAAGCTGCTACCATCAAATGCTTGCCCTCATTAGACTCCTCTCTGGAAGCACTTACATTGGAAGCTGCAGATTCCCTCCTAACAGCAAGCTTTAGGATAGGGTACTGAATTGTAACTTACTTTCGCCTAATAATGCGATTTTGGCAAAGAGAGTATCTCCCGCAGGGAAGCTGCTACCATCAAATGTTTGCCCTCATAAGACTCCCCTCTGGAAGCGCTTTCACTGCAAGCTGCAGATTCCCTCCTAACAGCAAGCTTTAGGATAGGATAATGAATTGTATCTTAACTGCGGCTAATAAGGTGATTTTGGAAACGAGAGTATATCCCGCAGGGAAGCTGCTACCATCAAATGTTTGCCCTCATTAGACTCCTCTCTGGAAGCACTTACATTGGAAGCTGCAGATTCCCTCCTAACAGCAAGCTTTAGGATACGGTACTGAATTGTAACTTACTTTCGCCTAATAATGCGATTTTGGCAAAGAGAGTATCTCCCGCAGGGAAGCTGCTACCATCAAATGTTTGCCCTCATTAGACTCCCCTCTGGAAGCGCTTTCACTGCAAGCGGCAAATTCCCTCCTAACAGCAAGCTTTAGGATAGGGTACTGAATTGTAACTTAACTGAGGCTAATAAGGCGATTTTGGCAAAGAGAATATCTCCCGCAGGGAAGCTGCTACCATCAAATGTTTGCCCTCATTAGACTCCCCTCTGGAAGCGCTTTCACTGCAAGCTGCAGATTCCCTCCTAACAGCAAGCTTTAGGATAGGGTACTGAATTGTAACTTACTTTCGCCTAATAATGCGATTTTGGCAAAGAGAGTATCTCCCGCAGGGAAGCTGCTACCATCAAATGCTTGCCCTCATTAGACTCCCCTCTGGAAGCGCTTTCACCGCAAGCTGCAGATTCCCTCCTAACAGCAAGCTTTAGGATAGGGTACTGAATTGTATCTTACTTTCGCCTAATAATGCGATTTTGGCAAAGAGAGTATCTTCCGCAGGGAAGCTCTTACCATCAAATGATTGCCCTCGTTTCATTCCCCTCTGAAAGCGCATTCACTGCAAGCTGCAGAGTCCCTCCTAACAGCAAGCTTTAGGATAGGGTACTGAATTGTAACTTACTTTCGCCTAATAATGCGATTTTGGCAAAGAGAGTATCTCCCGCAGGGAAGCTGCTACCATCAAATGTTTGCCCTCATTACACTCCCCTCTGGAAGCGCTTTCACTGCAAGCTGCAGATTCCCTCCTAACAGCAAGCTTTAGGATAGGGTACTGAATTTTAACCTACTTTCGCCTAATAATGCGATTTTGGCAATGAGACTATCTCCCGCAGGGAAGCTGCTACCATCAAATGTTTTCCCTCGTTAGACTCCCCTCTGGAAGCGCTTTCACTGCAAGCTGCAGATTCCCTCCTAACAGCAAGCTTTAGGATAGGGTACTGAATTGTAACTTACTTTCGCCTAATAATGCGATTTTGGCAAAGAGAGTATCTCCCGCAGGGAAGCTGCTACCATCAAATGTTTGCCCTCATTAGACTCCCCTCTGGAAGCGCTTTCTCTGCAAGCTGCAGATTCCCTCCTAACAGCAAGCTTTAGGACAGGGTACTGAATTGCAACTTAACTGAGGCTAATAAGGCGATTTTGGCAAAGAGAATATCTCCCGCAGGGAAGCTGCTACCATCAAATGTTTGCCCTCATTAAACTCCCCTCTGGAAGCGCTTTCACTGCAAGCTGCAGATTCCCTCCTAACAGCAAGCTGTAGGATAGGGTACTGAATTGTAATTTAACTGCGGCTAATAAGGTCATTTTGGCAAAGAGAGTATCACCCGCAGGGAAGCTGCTACCATCAAATGTTTGCCCTCCTTAGAAACCCCTCTGGAAGCGCTTTCACTGCAAGCTGCAGATTCCCTCCTAACAGCAAGCTTTAGGATAGGGTACTGAATTGTAAGTTAGTTTCGCCTAATAATGCGATTTTGGCAAAGAGAGTATCTCCCGCAGGGAAGCTGCTACCATCAAATGTTTGCCCTCATTAGACTCCCCTCTGGAAGCGCTTTCACTGCAAGCTGCAGATTCCCTCCTAACAGCAAGCTTTTGGATAGGGTACTGAATTGTAACTTACTTTCGCCTAATAATGCGATTTTGGCAAAGAGAGTATCTCCCGCAGGGAAGCTGCTACCATTAAATCTTTGCCCTCATTAGACTCCCCTCTGGAAGTGCTTTCACGGCAAGCTGCAGATTCCCTCCTAACAGCAAGCTTTAGGATAGGGTACTGAATTGTAACTTACTTTCGCCTAATAATGCGATTTTGGCAAAGAGAGTATCTCCCGCAGGGAAGCTCTTACCATCAAATGATTGCCCTCGTTACACTCCCCTCTGGAAGCGCATTCACTGCAAGCTGCAGATTCCCTCCTAACAGCAAGCTTTAGGATAGGGTACTGAATTGTAACTTACTTTCGCCTAATAATGCGATTTTGGCAAAGAGACTATCTCCCGCAGGGAAGCTGCTACCATCAAATCTTTGCCCTCATTAGACTCCCCTCTGGAAGCGCTTTCTCTGCAAGCTGAAGATTCCCTCCTAACAGCAAGCTTTAGGATAGGGTACTGAATTGCAACTTAACTGAGGCTAATAAGGCGATTTTGGCAAAGAGAATATCTCCCGCAGGGAAGCTGCTACCATCAAATGTTTGCCCTCATTAAACTCCCCTCTGGAAGCGCTTTCACTGCAAGCTGCAGATTCCCTCCTAACAGCAAGCTGTAGGATAGGGTACTGAATTGTATTTTAACTGCGGCTAATAAGGTCATTTTGGAAACGAGAGTATCTCCCGCAGGGAAGCTGCTACCATCAAATGTTTGCCCTGCTTAGAAACCCCTCTGGAAGCGCTTTCTCTGCAAGCTGCAGATTCCCTCCTAACAGCAAGCTTTAGGATAGGGTACTGAATTGTAACTTACTTTCGCCTAATAATGCGATTATGTCAAAGAGGGTATCTCCCGCAGGGAAGCTGCTACCATTAAATCTTTGCCCTCGTTAGACTCCCCTCTGGAAGCGCTTTCACTGCAAGCTGCAGATTCCCTCCTAACAGCAAGCTTTAGGATAGGGTACTGAATTGTAACTTACTTTCGCCTAATAATGCGATTTTGGCAAAGAGAGTATCTCCCGCAGGGAAGCTGCTACCATCAAATGTTTGCCCTCATTAGACTCCCCTCTGGAAGCGCTTTCACTGCAAGCTGCAGATTCCCTCCTAACAGCAAGCTTTAGGATAGGGTACTGAATTGTAACTTACTTTCGCCTAATAATGCGATTTTGGCAGAGAGTATCTCCCGCAGGGAAGCTGCTACCATCAAATATTTGCCCTCATTAGACTCCCCTCTGGAAGCGCTTTCACTGCAAGCTGCAGATTCCCTCCTAACAGCAAGCTTTAGGATAGGGTACTGAATTGTAACTTAACTGAGGCTAATAAGGCGATTTTGGCAAAGAGAATATCTCCCGCAGGGAAGCTGCTACCATCAAATGTTTGCCCTCATTAGACTCCCCTCTGGAAGCGCTTTCACTGCAAGCTGCAGATTCCCTCCTAACAGCAAGCTTTAGGATAGGGTACTGAATTGTAACTTACTTTCGCCTAATAATGCGATTTTGGCAAAGAGAGTATCTCCCGCAGGGAAGCTGCTACCATCAAATGCTTGCCCTCATTAGACTCCCCTCTGGAAGCGCTTTCACTGCAAGCTGCAGATTCCCTCCTAACAGCAAGCTTTAGGATAGGGTACTGAATTGTAACTTAACTGCGGCTAATAAGGCGATTTTGGCAAAGAGAGTATCTTCCGCAGGGAAGCTCTTACCATCAAATGATTGCCCTCGTTTCATTCCCCTCTGAAAGCGCATTCACTGCAAGCTGCAGATTCCCTCCTAACAGCAAGCTTTAGGATAGGGTACTGAATTGTAACTTACTTTCGCCTAATAATGCGATTTTGGCAAAGAGAGTATCTCCCGCAGGGAAGCTGCTACCATCAAATGTTTGCCCTCGTTAGACTCCCCTCTGGAAGCGCTTTCACTGCAAGCTGCAGATTCCCTCCTAACAGCAAGCTTTAGGATAGGGTACTGAATTGTAACTTAACTGCGGCTAATAGTGCGCTTTTGGCAAAGAGAGTATCTCCCGCAGGGAAGCTGCTACCATCAAATGTTTGCCCTCATTAGACTCCCCTCTGGAAGCGCTTTCACTGCAAGCTGCAGATTCCCTCCTAACAGCAAGCTTTAGGATAGGGTACTGAATTGTAACTTACTTTCGCCTAATAATGCGATTTTGGCAAAGAGAGTATCTCCCGCAGGGAAGCTCTTACCATCAAATGATTGCCATCGTTACACTCCCCTCTGGAAGCGCATTCACTGCAAGCTGCAGATTCCCTCCTAACAGCAAGCTTTAGGATAGGGTACTGAATTGTAACTTACTTTCGCCTAATAATGCGATTTTGGCAAAGAGAGTATCTCCCGCAGGGAAGCTGCTACCATCAAATGTTTTCCCTCGTTAGACTCCCCTCTGGAAGCGCTTTCACTGCAAGCTGCAGATTCCCTCCTAACAGCAAGCTTTAGGATAGGGTACTGAATTTTAACCTACTTTCGCCTAATAATGCGATTTTGGCAATGAGACTATCTCCCGCAGGGAAGCTGCTACCATCAAATGTTTTCCCTCGTTAGACTCCCCTCTGGAAGCGCTTTCACTGCAAGCTGCAGATTCCCTCCTAACAGCAAGCTTTAGGATAGGGTACTGAATTGTATCTTACTTTCGCCTAATAATGCGATTTTGGCAAAGAGAGTATCTCCCGCAGGGAAGCTGCTACCATCAAATCTTTGCCCTCATTAGACTCCCCTCTGGAAGCGCTTTCACTGCAAGCTGCAGATTCCCTCCTAACAGCAAGCTTTAGGATAGGGTACTGAATTGTAACTTACTTTCGCCTAATAATGCGATTTTGGCAAAGAGAGTATCTCCCGCAGGGAAGCTGCTACCATCAAATGCTTGCCCTCATTAGACTCCTCTCTGGAAGCACTTACATTGGAAGCTGCAGATTCCCTCCTAACAGCAAGCTTTAGGATAGGGTACTGAATTGTAACTTACTTTCGCCTAATAATGCGATTTTGGCAAAGAGAGTATCTCCCGCAGGGAAGCTGCTACCATCAAATGTTTGCCCTCATAAGACTCCCCTCTGGAAGCGCTTTCACTGCAAGCTGCAGATTCCCTCCTAACAGCAAGCTTTAGGATAGGATAATGAATTGTATCTTAACTGCGGCTAATAAGGTGATTTTGGAAACGAGAGTATATCCCGCAGGGAAGCTGCTACCATCAAATGTTTGCCCTCATTAGACTCCTCTCTGGAAGCACTTACATTGGAAGCTGCAGATTCCCTCCTAACAGCAAGCTTTAGGATAGGGTACTGAATTGTAACTTACTTTCGCCTAATAATGCGATTTTGGCAAAGAGAGTATCTCCCGCAGGGAAGCTCTTACCATCAAATGTTTGCCCTCATTACACTCCCCTCTGGAAGCGCTTTCACTGCAAGCTGCAGATTCCCTCCTAACAGCAAGCTTTAGGATAGGGTACTGAATTTTAACCTACTTTCGCCTAATAATGCGATTTTGGCAATGAGACTATCTCCCGCAGGGAAGCTGCTACCATCAAATGTTTTCCCTCGTTAGACTCCCCTCTGGAAGCGCTTTCACTGCAAGCTGCAGATTCCCTCCTAACAGCAAGCTTTAGGATAGGGTACTGAATTGTAACTTACTTTCGCCTAATAATGCGATTTTGGCAAAGAGAGTATCTCCCGCAGGGAAGCTGCTACCATCAAATGTTTGCCCTCATTAGACTCCCCTCTGGAAGCGCTTTCTCTGCAAGCTGCAGATTCCCTCCTAACAGCAAGCTTTAGGATAGGGTACTGAATTGCAATTTAACTGAGGCTAATAAGGCGATTTTGGCAAAGAGAATATCTCCCGCAGGGAAGCTACTACCATCAAATATTTGCCCTCATTACACTCCCCTCTGGAAGCGCTTTCACTGCAAGCTGCAGATTCCCTCCTAACAGCAAGCTTTAGGATAGGGTACTGAATTGTATCTTACTTTCGCCTAATAATGCGATTTTGGCAAAGAGAGTATCTTCCGCAGGGAAGCTCTTACCATCAAATCTTTGCCCTCATTAGACTCCCCTCTGGAAGCGCTTTCACTGCAAGCTGCAGATTCCCTCCTAACAGCAAGCTTTAGGATAGGGTACTGAATTGTAACTTACTTTCGCCTAATAATGCGATTTTGGCAAAGAGAGTATCTCCCGCAGGGAAGCTGCTACCATCAAATGCTTGCCCTCATTAGACTCCTCTCTGGAAGCACTTACATTGGAAGCTGCAGATTCCCTCCTAACAGCAAGCTTTAGGATAGGGTACTGAATTGTAACTTACTTTCGCCTAATAATGCGATTTTGGCAAAGAGAGTATCTCCCGCAGGGAAGCTGCTACCATCAAATGTTTGCCCTCATAAGACTCCCCTCTGGAAGCGCTTTCACTGCAAGCTGCAGATTCCCTCCTAACAGCAAGCTTTAGGATAGGATAATGAATTGTATCTTAACTGCGGCTAATAAGGTGATTTTGGCAAAGAGAGTCTATCTCGCAGGGAAGCTGCTACCATCAAATGTTTGCCCTCATTAGACTCCTCTCTGGAAGCACTTACATTGGAAGCTGCAGATTCCCTCCTAACAGCAAGCTTTAGGATAGGGTACTGAATTGTAACTTACTTTCGCCTAATAATGCGATTTTGGCAAAGAGAGTATCTCCCGCAGGGAAGCTCTTACCATCAAATGATTGCCCTCGTTACACTCCCCTCTGGAAGCGCATTCACTGCAAGCTGCAGATTCCCTCCTAACAGCACAGCAAGCTTTAGGATAGGGTACTGAATTGTAACTTACTTTCGCCTAATAATGCGATTTTGGCAAAGAGAGTATCTCCCGCAGGGAAGCTGCTACCATCAAATGTTTGCCCTCATTAGACTCCCCTCTGGAAGCGCTTTCACTGCAAGCTGCAGATTCCCTCCTAACAGCAAGCTTTAGGATACGGTACTGAATTGTAACTTACTTTCGCCTAATAATGCGATTTTGGCAAAGAGACTATCTCCCGCAGGGAAGCTGCTACCATCAAATGTTTTCCCTCATTAGACTCCCCTCTGGAAGCGCTTTCTCTGCAAGCTGCAGATTCCCTCCTAACAGCAAGCTTTAGGATAGGGTACTGAATTGTAACTTACTTTCGCCTAATAATGCGATTTTGGCAAAGAGAGTATCTCCCGCAGGGAAGCTGCTACCATCAAATGTTTGCCCTCATTAGACTCCCCTCTGGAAGCGCTTTCACTGCAAGCTGCAGATTCCCTCCTAACAGCAAGCTTTAGGATAGGGTACTGAATAGTAACTTAACTGAGGCTAATAAGGCGATTTTGGCAAAGAGAATATCTCCCGCAGGGAAGCTGCTACCATCAAATGTTTGCCCTCATTAGACTCCCCTCTGGAAGCGCTTTCACTGCAAGCTGCAGATTCCCTCCTAACAGCAAGCTTTAGGATACGGTACTGAATTGTAACTTACTTTCGCCTAATAATGCGATTTTGGCAAAGAGAGTATCTCCCGCAGGGAAGCTGCTACCATCAAATGCTTGCCCTCATTAGACTCCCCTCTGGAAGCGCTTTCACTGCAAGCTGCAGATTCCCTCCTAACAGCAAGCTTTAGGATAGGGTACTGAATTGTAACTTAACTGCGGCTAAAAAGGCGATTTTGGCAAAGAGAGTATCTTCCGCAGGGAAGCTCTTACCATCAAATGATTGCCCTCGTTTCATTCCCCTCTGAAAGCGCATTCACTGCAAGCTGCAGATTCCCTCCTAACAGCAAGCTTTAGGATAGGGTACTGAATTGTAACTTACTTTCGCCTAATAATGCGATTTTGGCAAAGAGAGTATCTCCCGCAGGGAAGCTGCTACCATCAAATATTTGCCCTCGTTAGACTCCCCTCTGGAAGCGCTTTCACTGCAAGCTGCAGATTCCCTCCTAACAGCAAGCTTTAGGATAGGGTACTGAATTGTAACTTAACTGAGGCTAATAAGGCGATTTTGGCAAAGAGAATATCTCCCGCAGGGAAGCTGCTACCATCAAATGTTTGCCCTCATTAGACTCCCCTCTGGAAGCGCTTTCACTGCAAGCTGCAGATTCCCTCCTAACAGCAAGCTTTAGGATAGGGTACTGAATTGTAACTTACTTTCGCCTAATAATGCGATTTTGGCAAAGAGAGTATCTCCCGCAGGGAAGCTGCTACCATCAAATGTTTGCCCTCATTAGACTCCCCTCTGGAAGCGCTTTCACTGCAAGCTGCAGATTCCCTCCTAACAGCAAGCTTTAGGATAGGGTACTGAATTGTAACTTAACTGCGGCTAATAAGGCGATTTTGGCAAAGAGAGTATCTTCCGCAGGGAAGCTGCTACCATCAAATGATTGCCCTCGTTTCATTCCCCTCTGAAAGCGCATTCACTGCAAGCTGCAGATTCCCTCCTAACAGCAAGCTTTAGGATAGGGTACTGAATTGTAACTTACTTTCGCCTAATAATGCGATTTTGGCAAAGAGAGTATCTCCCGCAGGGAAGCTGCTACCATCAAATGTTTGCCCTCGTTAGACTCCCCTCTGGAAGCGCTTTCACTGCAAGCTGCAGATTCCCTCCTAACAGCAAGCTTTAGGATAGGGTACTGAATTGTAACTTAACTGCGGCTAATAGTGCGCTTTTGGCAAAGAGAGTATCTCCCGCAGGGAAGCTGCTACCATCAAATGTTTGCCCTCATTAGACTCCCCTCTGGAAGCGCTTTCACTGCAAGCTGCAGATTCCCTCCTAACAGCAAGCTTTAGGATAGGGTACTGAATTGTAACTTACTTTCGCCTAATAATGCGATTTTGGCAAAGAGAGTATCTCCCGCAGGGAAGCTCTTACCATCAAATGATTGCCATCGTTACACTCCCCTCTGGAAGCGCATTCACTGCAAGCTGCAGATTCCCTCCTAACAGCAAGCTTTAGGATAGGGTACTGAATTGTAACTTACTTTCGCCTAATAATGCGATTTTGGCAAAGAGAGTATCTCCCGCAGGGAAGCTGCTACCATCAAATGTTTTCCCTCGTTAGACTCCCCTCTGGAAGCGCTTTCACTGCAAGCTGCAGATTCCCTCCTAACAGCAAGCTTTAGGATAGGGTACTGAATTTTAACCTACTTTCGCCTAATAATGCGATTTTGGCAATGAGACTATCTCCCGCAGGGAAGCTGCTACCATCAAATGTTTTCCCTCGTTAGACTCCCCTCTGGAAGCGCTTTCACTGCAAGCTGCAGATTCCCTCCTAACAGCAAGCTTTAGGATAGGGTACTGAATTGTAACTTACTTTCGCCTAATAATGCGATTTTGGCAAAGAGAGTATCTCCCGCAGGGAAGCTGCTACCATCAAATGTTTGCCCTCATTAGACTCCCCTCTGGAAGCGCTTTCTCTGCAAGCTGCAGATTCCCTCCTAACAGCAAGCTTTAGGATAGGGTACTGAATTGCAACTTAACTGAGGCTAATAAGGCGATTTTGGCAAAGAGAATATCTCCCGCAGGGAAGCTGCTACCATCAAATATTTTCCCTCATTACACTCCCCTCTGGAAGCGCTTTCACTGCAAGCTGCAGATTCCCTCCTAACAGCAAGCTTTAGGATAGGGTACTGAATTGTAACTTACTTTCGCCTAATAATGCGATTTTGGCAAAGAGAGTATCTCCCGCAGGGAAGCTGCTACCATCAAATGCTTGCCCTCATTAGACTCCTCTCTGGAAGCACTTACATTGGAAGCTGCAGATTCCCTCCTAACAGCAAGCTTTAGGATAGGGTACTGAATTGTAACTTACTTTCGCCTAATAATGCGATTTTGGCAAAGAGAGTATCTCCCGCAGGGAAGCTGCTACCATCAAATGTTTGCCCTCATAAGACTCCCCTCTGGAAGCGCTTTCACTGCAAGCTGCAGATTCCCTCCTAACAGCAAGCTTTAGGATAGGATAATGAATTGTATCTTAACTGCGGCTAATAAGGTGATTTTGGAAACGAGAGTATATCCCGCAGGGAAGCTGCTACCATCAAATGTTTGCCCTCATTAGACTCCTCTCTGGAAGCACTTACATTGGAAGCTGCAGATTCCCTCCTAACAGCAAGCTTTAGGATAGGGTACTGAATTGTAACTTACTTTCGCCTAATAATGCGATTTTGGCAAAGAGAGTATCTCCCGCAGGGAAGCTCTTACCATCAAATGATTGCCCTCGTTACACGCCCCTCTGGAAGCGCATTCACTGCAAGCTGCAGATTCCCTCCTAACAGCACAGCAAGCTTTAGGATAGGGTACTGAATTGTAACTTACTTTCGCCTAATAATGCGATTTTGGCAAAGAGAGTATCTCCCGCAGGGAAGCTGCTACCATCAAATGTTTGCCCTCATTAGACTCCCCTCTGGAAGCGCTTTCACTGCAAGCTGCAGATTCCCTCCTAACAGCAAGCTTTAGGATACGGTACTGAATTGTAACTTACTTTCGCCTAATAATGCGATTTTGGCAAAGAGAGTATCTCCCGCAGGGAAGCTGCTACCATCAAATGTTTTCCCTCATTAGACTCCCCTCTGGAAGCGCTTTCTCTGCAAGCTGCAGATTCCCTCCTAACAGCAAGCTTTAGGATAGGGTACTGAATTGTAACTTACTTTCGCCTAATAATGCGATTTTGGCAAAGAGAGTATCTCCCGCAGGGAAGCTGCTACCATCAAATGCTTGCCCTCATTAGACTCCCCTCTGGAAGCGCTTTCACTGGAAGCTGCAGATTCCCTCCTAACAGCAAGCTTTAGGATAGGGTACTGAATTGTAACTTAACTGCGGCTAAAAAGGCGATTTTGGCAAAGAGAGTATCTTCCGCAGGGAAGATCTTACCATCAAATGATTGCCCTCGTTTCATTCCCCTCTGAAAGCGCATTCACTGCAAGCTGCAGATTCCCTCCTAACAGCAAGCTGTAGGATAGGGTACTGAATTGTAACTTACTTTCGCCTAATAATGCGATTTTGGCAAAGAGAGTATCTCCCGCAGGGAAGCTGCTACCATCAAATGTTTGCCCTCGTTAGACTCCCCTCTGGAAGCGCTTTCACTGCAAGCTGCAGATTCCCTCCTAACAGCAAGCTTTAGGATAGGGTACTGAATTGTAACTTAACTGCGGCTAATAGTGCGCTTTTGGCAAAGAGAGTATCTCCCGCAGGGAAGCTGCTACCATCAAATGTTTGCCCTCATTACACTCCCCTCTGGAAGCGCTTTCACTGCAAGCTGCAGATTCCCTCCTAACAGCAAGCTTTAGGATAGGGTACTGAATTGTAACTTACTTTCGCCTAATAATGCGATTTTGGCAAAGAGAGTATCTCCCGCAGGGAAGCTCTTACCATCAAATGATTGCCCTCGTTACACTCCCCTCTGGAAGCGCTTTCACTGCAAGCTGCAGATTCCCTCCTAACAGCACAGCAAGCTTTAGGATAGGGTACTGAATTGTAACTTACTTTCGCCTAATAATGCGATTTTGGCAAAGAGAGTATCTCCCGCAGGGAAGCTCTTACCATCAAATGTTTGCCCTCATTACACTCCCCTCTGGAAGCGCTTTCACTGCAAGCTGCAGATTCCCTCCTAACAGCAAGCTTTAGGATAGGGTACTGAATTTTAACCTACTTTCGCCTAATAATGCGATTTTGGCAATGAGACTATCTCCCGCAGGGAAGCTGCTACCATCAAATGTTTTCCCTCGTTAGACTCCCCTCTGGAAGCGCTTTCACTGCAAGCTGCAGATTCCCTCCTAACAGCAAGCTTTAGGATAGGGTACTGAATTGTAACTTACTTTCGCCTAATAATGCGATTTTGGCAAAGAGAGTATCTCCCGCAGGGAAGCTGCTACCATCAAATGTTTGCCCTCATTAGACTCCCCTCTGGAAGCGCTTTCACTGCAAGCTGCAGATTCCCTCCTAACAGCAAGCTTTAGGATAGGGTACTGAATTGTAACTTAACTGCGGCTAATAATGCGATTTTGGCAAAGAGAATATCTCCCGCAGGGAAGCTACTACCATCAAATATTTGCCCTCATTACACTCCCCTCTGGAAGCGCTTTCACTGCAAGCTGCAGATTCCCTCCTAACAGCAAGCTTTAGGATAGGGTACTGAATTGTATCTTACTTTCGCCTAAAAATGCGATTTTGGCAAAGAGAGTATCTCCCGCAGGGAAGCTGCTACCATCAAATGTTTGCCCTCATAAGACTCCCCTCTGGAAGCGCTTTCACTGCAAGCTGCAGATTCCCTCCTAACAGCAAGCTTTAGGATAGGATAATGAATTGTATCTTAACTGCGGCTAATAAGGTGATTTTGGAAACGAGAGTCTATCCCGCAGGGAAGCTGCTACCATCAAATGTTTGCCCTCATTAGACTCCTCTCTGGAAGCACTTACATTGGAAGCTGCAGATTCCCTCCTAACAGCAAGCTTTAGGATAGGGTACTGAATTGTAACTTACTTTCGCCTAATAATGCGATTTTGGCAAAGAGAGTATCTCCCGCAGGGAAGCTCTTACCATCAAATGATTGCCCTCGTTACACTCCCCTCTGGAAGCGCATTCACTGCAAGCTGCAGATTCCCTCCTAACAGCACAGCAAGCTTTAGGATAGGGTACTGAATTGTAACTTACTTTCGCCTAATAATGCGATTTTGGCAAAGAGAGTATCTCCCGCAGGGAAGCTGCTACCATCAAATGTTTGCCCTCATTAGACTCCCCTCTGGAAGCGCTTTCACTGCAAGCTGCAGATTCCCTCCTAACAGCAAGCTTTAGGATACGGTACTGAATTGTAACTTACTTTCGCCTAATAATGCGATTTTGGCAAAGAGACTATCTCCCGCAGGGAAGCTGCTACCATCAAATGTTTTCCCTCATTAGACTCCCCTCTGGAAGCGCTTTCTCTGCAAGCTGCAGATTCCCTCCTAACAGCAAGCTTTAGGATAGGGTACTGAATTGTAACTTACTTTCGCCTAATAATGCGATTTTGGCAAAGAGAGTATCTCCCGCAGGGAAGCTGCTACCATCAAATGTTTGCCCTCATTAGACTCCCCTCTGGAAGCGCTTTCACTGCAAGCTGCAGATTCCCTCCTAACAGCAAGCTTTAGGATAGGGTACTGAATTGTAACTTAACTGAGGATAATAAGGCGATTTTGGCAAAGAGAATATCTCCCGCAGGGAAGCTGCTACCATCAAATGTTTGCCCTCATTAGACTCCCCTCTGGAAGCGCTTTCACTGCAAGCTGCAGATTCCCTCCTAACAGCAAGCTTTAGGATAGGGTACTGAATTGTAACTTACTTTCGCCTAATAATGCGATTTTGGCAAAGAGAGTATCTCCCGCAGGGAAGCTGCTACCATCAAATGCTTGCCCTCATTAGACTCCCCTCTGGAAGCGCTTTCACTGCAAGCTGCAGATTCCCTCCTAACAGCAAGCTTTAGGATAGGGTACTGAATTGTAACTTAACTGCGGCTAAAAAGGCGATTTTGGCAAAGAGAGTATCTTCCGCAGGGAAGCTCTTACCATCAAATGATTGCCCTCGTTTCATTCCCCTCTGAAAGCGCATTCACTGCAAGCTGCAGATTCCCTCCTAACAGCAAGCTGTAGGATAGGGTACTGAATTGTAACTTACTTTCGCCTAATAATGCGATTTTGGCAAAGAGAGTATCTCCCGCAGGGAAGCTGCTACCATCAAATGTTTGCCCTCGTTAGACTCCCCTCTGGAAGCGCTTTCACTGCAAGCTGCAGATTCCCTCCTAACAGCAAGCTTTAGGATAGGGTACTGAATTGTAACTTAACTGCGGCTAATAGTGCGCTTATGGCAAAGAGAGTATCTCCCGCAGGGAAGCTGCTACCATCAAATGTTTGCCCTCATTAGACTCCCCTCTGGAAGCGCTTTCACTGCAAGCTGCAGATTCCCTCCTAACAGCAAGCTTTAGGATAGGGTACTGAATTGTAACTTACTTTCGCCTAATAATGCGATTTTGGCAAAGAGAGTATCTCCCGCAGGGAAGCTGCTACCATCAAATGATTGCCCTCGTTACACTCCCCTCTGGAAGCGCATTCACTGCAAGCTGCAGATTCCCTCCTAACAGCACAGCAAGCTTTAGGATAGGGTACTGAATTGTAACTTACTTTCGCCTAATAATGCGATTTTGGCAAAGAGAGTATCTCCCGCAGGGAAGCTGCTACTATCAAATGTTTGCCCTCATTAGACTCCCCTCTGGAAGCGCTTTCACTGCAAGCTGCAGATTCCCTCCTAACAGCAAGCTTTAGGATAGGGTACTGAATTTTAACCTACTTTCGCCTAATAATGCGATTTTGGCAATGAGACTATCTCCCGCAGGGAAGCTGCTACCATCAAATGTTTTCCCTCGTTAGACTCCCCTCTGGAAGCGCTTTCACTGCAAGCTGCAGATTCCCTCCTAACAGCAAGCTTTAGGATAGGGTACTGAATTGTAACTTACTTTCGCCTAATAATGCGATTTTGGCAAAGAGAGTATCTCCCGCAGGGAAGCTGCTACCATCAAATGTTTGCCCTCATTAGACTCCCCTCTGGAAGCGCTTTCTCTGCAAGCTGCAGATTCCCTCCTAACAGCAAGCTTTAGGATAGGGTACTGAATTGCAACTTAACTGAGGCTAATAAGGCGATTTTGGCAAAGAGAATATCTCCCGCAGGGAAGCTACTACCATCAAATATTTGCCCTCATTACACTCCCCTCTGGAAGCGCTTTCACTGCAAGCTGCAGATTCCCTCCTAACAGCAAGCTTTAGGATAGGGTACTGAATTGTATCTTACTTTCGCCTAATAATGCGATTTTGGCAAAGAGAGTATCTTCCGCAGGGAAGCTCTTACCATCAAATCTTTGCCCTCATTAGACTCCCCTCTGGAAGCGCTTTCACTGCAAGCTGCAGATTCCCTCCTAACAGCAAGCTTTAGGATAGGATAATGAATTGTATCTTAAGTGCGGCTAATAAGGTGATTTTGGAAACGAGAGTATATCCCGCAGGGAAGCTGCTACCATCAAATGTTTGCCCTCATTAGACTCCTCTCTGGAAGCACTTACATTGGAAGCTGCAGATTCCCTCCTAACAGCAAGCTTTAGGATAGGGTACTGAATTGTAACTTACTTTCGCCTAATAATGCGATTTTGGCAAAGAGAGTATCTCCCGCAGGGAAGCTGCTACCATCAAATGCTTGCCCTCATTAGACTCCCCTCTGGAAGCGCTTTCACTGCAAGCTGCAGATTCCCTCCTAACAGCAAGCTTTAGGATAGGGTACTGAATTGTATCTTACTTTCGCCTAATAATGCGATTTTGGCAAAGAGAGTATCTTCCGCAGGGAAGCTCTTACCATCAAATGATTGCCCTCGTTTCATTCCCCTCTGAAAGCGCATTCACTGCAAGCTGCAGATTCCCTCCTAACAGCAAGCTTTAGGATAGGGTACTGAATTGTAACTTACTTTCGCCTAATAATGCGATTTTGGCAAAGAGAGTATCTCCCGCAGGGAAGCTGCTACCATCAAATGTTTGCCCTCATTACACTCCCCTCTGGAAGCGCTTTCACTGCAAGCTGCAGATTCCCTCCTAACAGCAAGCTTTAGGATAGGGTACTGAATTTTAACCTACTTTCGCCTAATAATGCGATTTTGGCAATGAGACTATCTCCCGCAGGGAAGCTGCTACCATCAAATGTTTTCCCTCGTTAGACTCCCCTCTGGAAGCGCTTTCACTGCAAGCTGCAGATTCCCTCCTAACAGCAAGCTTTAGGATAGGGTACTGAATTGTAACTTACTTTCGCCTAATAATGCGATTTTGGCAAAGAGAGTATCTCCCGCAGGGAAGCTGCTACCATCAAATGTTTGCCCTCATTAGACTCCCCTCTGGAAGCGCTTTCACTGCAAGCTGCAGATTCCCTCCTAACAGCAAGCTTTAGGATAGGGTACTGAATTGGAACTTACTTTCGCCTAATAATGCGATTATGTCAAAGAGGGTATCTCCCGCAGGGAAGCTGCTACCATCAAATGTTTTCCCTCATTAGACTCCCCTCTGGAAGCGCTTTCTCTGCAAGCTGCAGATTCCCTCCTAACAGCAAGCTTTAGGATAGGGTACTGAATTGTAACTTACTTTCGCCTAATAATGCGATTTTGGCAAAGAGAGTATCTCCCGCAGGGAAGCTGCTACCATCAAATGTTTGCCCTCCTTAGACTCCCCTCTGGAAGCGCTTTCACTGCAAGCTGCAGATTCCCTCCTAACAGCAAGCTTTAGGATAGGGTACTGAATTGTAACTTACTTTCGCCTAATAATGCGATTTTGGCAAAGAGAGTATCTCCCGCAGGGAAGCTCTTACCATCAAATGATTGCCCTCGTTACACTCCCCTCTGGAAGCGCATTCACTGCAAGCTGCAGATTCCCTCCTAACAGCACAGCAAGCTTTAGGATAGGGTACTGAATTGTAACTTACTTTCGCCTAATAATGCGATTTTGGCAAAGAGAGTATCTCCCGCAGGGAAGCTGCTACTATCAAATGTTTGCCCTCATTAGACTCCCCTCTGGAAGCGCTTTCACTGCAAGCTGCAGATTCCCTCCTAACAGCAAGCTTTAGGATAGGGTACTGAATTTTAACCTACTTTCGCCTAATAATGCGATTTTGGCAATGAGACTATCTCCCGCAGGGAAGCTGCTACCATCAAATGTTTGCCCTCGTTAGACTCCCCTCTGGAAGCGCTTTCACTGCAAGCTGCAGATTCCCTCCTAACAGCAAGCTTTAGGATAGGGTACTGAATTGTAACTTACTTTCGCCTAATAATGCGATTGTGGCAAAGAGAGTATCTCCCGCAGGGAAGCTGCTACCATCAAATGTTTGCCCTCATTAGACTCCCCTCTGGAAGCGCTTTCACTGCAAGCTGCAGATTCCCTCCTAACAGCAAGCTTTAGGATAGGGTACTGAATTGCAACTTAACTGAGGCTAATAAGGCGATTTTGTCAAAGAGAATATCTCCCGCAGGGAAGCTACTACCATCAAATATTTGCCCTCATTACACTCCCCTCTGGAAGCGCTTTCACTGCAAGCTGCAGATTCCCTCCTAACAGCAAGCTTTAGGATAGGGTACTGAATTGTATCTTACTTTCGCCTAATAATGCGATTTTGGCAAAGAGAGTATCTTCCGCAGGGAAGCTCTTACCATCAAATCTTTGCCCTCATTAGACTCCCCTCTGGAAGCGCTTTCACTGCAAGCTGCAGATTCCCTCCTAACAGCAAGCTTTAGGATAGGGTACTGAATTGTAACTTACTTTCGCCTAATAATGCGATTTTGGCAAAGAGAGTATCTCCCGCAGGGAAGCTGCTACCATCAAATGTTTGCCCTCATTAGACTCCCCTCTGGAAGCGCTTTCACTGCAAGCGGCAAATTCCCTCATAACAGCAAGCTTTAGGATAGGGTACTGAATTGTAACTTAACTGCGGCTAATAAGGTGATTATGGCAAAGAGAATATCTCCCGCAGGGAAGCTGCTACCATCAAATGTTTGCCCTCATTAGACTCCCCTCTGGAAGCGCTTTCACTGCAAGCTGCAGATTCCCTCCTAACAGCAAGCTTTAGGATAGGGTACTGAATTGTAACTTACTTTCGCCTAATAATGCGATTTTGGCAAAGAGAGTATCTCCCGCAGGGAAGCTGCTACCATCAAATGCTTGCCCTCATTAGACTCCCCTCTGGAAGCGCTTTCACTGCAAGCTGCAGATTCCCTCCTAACAGCAAGCTTTAGGATAGGGTACTGAATTGTATCTTACTTTCGCCTAATAATGCGATTTTGGCAAAGAGAGTATCTTCCGCAGGGAAGCTCTTACCATCAAATGATTGCCCTCGTTTCATTCCCCTCTGAAAGCGCATTCACTGCAAGCTGCAGATTCCCTCCTAACAGCAAGCTTTAGGATAGGGTACTGAATTGTAACTTACTTTCGCCTAATAATGCGATTTTGGCAAAGAGAGTATCTCCCGCAGGGAAGCTGCTACCATCAAATGTTTGCCCTCATTACACTCCCCTCTGGAAGCGCTTTCACTGCAAGCTGCAGATTCCCTCCTAACAGCAAGCTTTAGGATAGGGTACTGAATTGTAACTTACTTTCGCCTAATAATGCGATTTTGGCAAAGAGAGTATCTCCCGCAGGGGAGCTGCTACCATCAAATGTTTGCCCTCATTAGACTCCCCTCTGGAAGCGCTTTCTCTGCAAGCTGCAGATTCCCTCCTAACAGCAAGCTTTAGGATAGGGTACTGAATTGCAACTTAACTGAGGCTAATAAGGCGATTTTGGCAAAGAGAGTATCTCCCGCAGGGAAGCTACTACCATCAAATATTTGCCCTCATTACACTCCCCTCTGGAAGCGCTTTCACTGCAAGCTGCAGATTCCCTCCTAACAGCAAGCTTTAGGATAGGGTACTGAATTGTATCTTACTTTCGCCTAATAATGCGATTTTGGCAAAGAGAGTATCTTCTGCAGGGAAGCTCTTACCATCAAATCTTTGCCCTCATTAGACTCCCCTCTGGAAGCGCTTTCACTGCAAGCTGCAGATTCCCTCCTAACAGCAAGCTTTAGGATAGGGTACTGAATTGTAACTTACTTTCGCCTAATAATGCGATTTTGGCAAAGAGAGTATCTCCCGCAGGGAAGCTGCTACCATCAAATGCTTGCCCTCATTAGACTCCTCTCTGGAAGCACTTACATTGGAAGCTGCAGATTCCCTCCTAACAGCAAGCTTTAGGATAGGGTACTGAATTGTAACTTACTTTCGCCTAATAATGCGATTTTGGCAAAGAGAGTATCTCCCGCAGGGAAGCTGCTACCATCAAATGTTTGCCCTCATAAGACTCCCCTCTGGAAGCGCTTTCACTGCAAGCTGCAGATTCCCTCCTAACAGCAAGCTTTAGGATAGGATAATGAATTGTATCTTAACTGCGGCTAATAAGGTGATTTTGGAAAGAGAGTATATCCCGCAGGGAAGCTGCTACCATCAAATGTTTGCCCTCATTAGACTCCTCTCTGGAAGCACTTACATTGGAAGCTGCAGATTCCCTCCTAACAGCAAGCTTTAGGATAGGGTACTGAATTGTAACTTACTTTCGCCTAATAATGCGATTTTGGCAAAGAGAGTATCTCCCGCAGGGAAGCTGCTACCATCAAATGTTTGCCCTCATTAGACTCCCCTCTGGAAGCGCTTTCACTGCAAGCGGCAAATTCCCTCCTAACAGCAAGCTTTAGGATAGGGTACTGAATTGTAACTTAACTGAGGCTAATAAGGCGATTTTGGCAAAGAGAATATCTCCCGCAGGGAAGCTGCTACCATCAAATGTTTGCCCTCATTAGACTCCCCTCTGGAAGCGCTTTCACTGCAAGCTGCAGATTCCCTCCTAACAGCAAGCTTTAGGATAGGGTACTGAATTGTAACTTACTTTCGCCTAATAATGCGATTTTGGCAAAGAGAGTATCTCCCGCAGGGAAGCTGCTACCATCAAATGCTTGCCCTCATTAGACTCCCCTCTGGAAGCGCTTTCACTGCAAGCTGCAGATTCCCTCCTAACAGCAAGCTTTAGGATAGGGTACTGAATTGTAACTTACTTTCGCCTAATAATGCGATTTTGGCAAAGAGAGTATCTCCCGCAGGGAAGCTGCTACCATCAAATGTTTGCCCTCGTTAGACTCCCCTCTGGAAGCGCTTTCACTGCAAGCTGCAGATTCCCTCCTAACAGCAAGCTTTAGGATAGGGTACTGAATTGTAACTTACTTTCGCCTAATAATGCGATTTTGGCAAAGAGAGTATCTCCCGCAGGGAAGCTGCTACCATCAAATGTTTGCCCTCGTTACACTCCCCTCTGGAAGCGCATTCACTGCAAGCTGCAGATTCCCTCCTAACAGCAAGCTTTAGGATAGGGTACTGAATTGTAACTTACTTTCGCATAATAATGCGATTTTGGCAAAGAGAGTATCTCCCGCAGGGAAGCTCTTACCATCAAATGATTGCCCTCGTTACATTCCCCTCTGAAAGCGCATTCACTGCAAGCTGCAGATTCCCTCCTAACAGCAAGCTTTAGGATAGGGTACTGAATTGTAACTTACTTTCGCCTAATAATGCGATTTTGGCAAAGAGAGTATCTCCCGCAGGGAAGCTCTTACCATCAAATGATTGCCCTCGTTACATTCCCCTCTGAAAGCGCATTCACTGCAAGCTGCAGATTCCTTCCTAACAGGAAGCTTTAGGATAGGGTACTGAATTGTAACTTACTTTCGCCTAATAATGCGATTTTGTCGAAGAGACTATCTCCCGCAGGGAAGCTGCTACCATCAAATGTTTTCCCTCATTAGACTCCCCTCTGGAAGCGCTTTCACTGCAAGCTGCAGATTCCCTCCTAACAGCAAGCTTTAGGATAGGGTACTGAATTGGAACTTACTTTCGCCTAATAATGCGATTATGTCAAAGAGAGTATCTCCCGCAGGGAAGCTGCTACCATCAAATGTTTGCCCTCATTACACTCCCCTCTGGAAGCGCTTTCACTGCAAGCTGCAGATTCCCTCCTAACAGCAAGCTTTAGGATAGGGTACTGAATTGTAACTTAACTGCGGCTAATAAGGCGATATTGGCAAAGAGAGTTTCTTCCGCAGGGAAGCTCTTACCTTCAAATGATTGCCCCCGTTACACTCCCCTGTGGAAGCGCATTCACTGCAAGCTGCAGATTCCCTCCTAACAGCAAGCTTTAGGATAGGGTACTGAATTGTAACTTACTTTCGCCTAATAATGCGATTTTGGCAAAGAGAGTATCTCCCGCAGGGAAGCTGCTACCATCAAATGTTTGCCCTCATTAGACTCCCCTCTGGAAGCGCTTTCACTGCAAGCTGCAGATTCCCTCCTAACAGCAAGCTTTAGGATAGGGTACTGAATTGTATCTTACCTTCGCCTAATAAGGCGATTTTGGCAAAGAGAGTATCTTCCGCAGGGAAGCTCTTACCATCAAATCTTTGCCCTCATTAGACTCCCCTCTGGAAGCGCTTTCACTGCAAGCTGCAGATTCCCTCCTAACAGCAAGCTTTAGGATAGGGTACTGAATTGTAACTTAACTGCGGCTAATAAGGCGATTATGGCAAAGAGAATATCTCCCGCAGGGAAGCTGCTACCATCAAATCTTTGCCCTCATTAAACTCCCCTCTGGAAGCGCTTTCACTGTAAGCTGCACATTCCCTCCTAACAGCAAGCTTTAGGATACGGTACTGAATTGTAACTTACTTTCGCCTAATAATGCCATTTTGGCAAAGAGACTATCTCCCGCAGGGAAGCTGCTACCATCAAATGTTTGCCCTCATTAGACTCCTCTCTGGAAGCACTTACATTGGAAGCTGCAGATTCCCTCCTAACAGCAAGCTTTAGGATAGGGTACTGAATTGTAACTTACTTTCGCCTAATAATGCGATTATGTCAAAGAGAGTATCTCCCGCAGGGAAGCTGCTACCATCAAATGTTTGCCCTCATTAGACTCCCCTCTGGAAGCGCTTTCACTGCAAGCTGCAGATTCCCTCCTAACAGCAAGCTTTAGGATAGGGTACTGAATTGTAACTTAACTGCGGCTAATAAGGCGATTTTGGCAAAGAGAGTATCTTCCGCAGGGAAGCTCTTACCATCAAATGATTGCCCTCGTTTCATTCCCCTCTGGAAGCGCATTCACTGCAAGCTGCAGATTCCCTCCTAACAGCAAGCTTTAGGATAGGGTACTGAATTGTATCTTACTTTCGCCTAATAATGCGATTTTGGCAAAGAGATTATCTCCCGCAGGGAAGCTGCTACCATCAAATGCTTGCCCTCGTTAGACTCCCCTCTGGAAGCGCTTTCACTGCAAGCTGCAGATTCCCTCCTAACAGCAAGCTTTAGGATAGGGTACTGAATTGTAACTTACTTTCGCCTAATAAAGCGATTTTGGCAAAGAGACTATCTCCCGCAGGGAAGCTGTTACCATCAAATATTTGCCCTCATTAGACTCCCCTCTGGAAGCGCTTTCACTGCAAGCTGCAGATTCCCTCCTAACAGCAAGCTTTAGGATAGGGTACTGAATTGTAACTTACTTTCGCCTAATAATGCGATTTTCGCAAAGAGACTATCTTCCGCAGGGAAGCTGCTACCATCAAATGTTTGCCCTCATTAGACTCCCCTCTGGAAGCGCTTTCACTGCAAGCTGCAGATTCCCTCCTAACAGCAAGCTTTAGGATAGGGTACTGAATTGTAACTTACTTTCGCCTAATAATGCGATTTTGGCAATGAGACTATCTCCCGCAGGGAAGCTGCTACCATCAAATGTTTGCCCTCATTAGACTCCCCTCTGGAAGCGATTTCACTGCAAGCTGCAGATTCCCTCCTAACAGCAAGCTGTAGGACAGTGTGGTGAATTGTAACTTAACTGCGGCTAAAAATGCGATTTTGGCAAAGAGAGTATCTCCCGCAGGGAAGCTGCTACCATCAAATGTTTGCCCTCATTAGACTCCCCTCTGGAAGCGCTTTCACTGCAAGCTGCAGATTCCTTCCTAACAGAAAGCTTTACGATAGGGTACTGAATTGTAACTTACTTCCGCCTAATAATGCGATTTTGGCAAAGAGAGTATCTCCCGCAGGGAAGCTGCTACCATCAAATGTTTGCCCTCATTAAACTCCCCTCTGGAAGCGCTTTCACTGCAAGCTGCAGATTCCCTCCTAACAGCAAGCTTTAGGATAGGGTACTGAATTGGAACTTACTTTCGCCTAATAATGCGATTATGTCAAAGAGAGTATCTCCCGCAGGGAAGCTGCTACCATCAAATGTTTGCCCTCATTACACTCCCCTCTGGAAGCGCTTTCACTGCAAGCTGCAGATTCCCTCCTAACAGCAAGCTTTAGGATAGGGTACTGAATTGTAACTTACTTTCGCCTAATAATGCCATTTTGGCAAAGAGACTATCTCCCGCAGGGAAGCTGCTACCATCAAACGTTTGCCCTCATTAGACTCCTCTCTGGAAGCACTTACATTGGAAGCTGCAGATTCCCTCCTAACAGCAAGCTTTAGGATACGGTACTGAATTGTAACTTACTTTCGCCTAATAATGCGATTTTGGCAAAGAGACTATCTCCCGCAGGGAAGCTGCTACCATCAAATGTTTGCCCTCATTAGACTCCCCTCTGGAAGCGCTTTCTCTGCAAGCTGCAGATTCCCTCCTAACAGCAAGCTGTAGGATAGGGTACTGAATTGTAACTTATCTGAGGCTAATAAGGCGATTTTGGCAAAGAGAATATCTCCCGCAGGGAAGCTGCTACCATCAAATGTTTGCCCTCATTAGACTCCCCTCTGGAAGCGCTTTCACTGCAAGCTGCAGATTCCCTCCTAACAGCAAGCTTTAGGATAGGGTACTGAATTGTATCTTACTTTCGCCTAATAATGCGATTTTGGCAAAGAGAGTATCTTCCGCAGGGAAGCTCTTACCATCAAATCTTTGCCCTCATTAGACTCCCCTCTGGAAGCGCTTTCACTGCAAGCTGCAGATTCCCTCCTAACAGCAAGCTTTAGGATAGGGTACAGAATTGTAACTTAACTGCGGCTAATAAGGCGATTTTGGCAAAGAGAATATCTCCGGCAGGGAAGCTGCTACCTTCAAATGTTTGCCCTCATTAGACTCCCCTCTGGAAGCGCTTTCACTGCAAGCTGCAGATTCCCTCCTAACAGCAAGCTTTAGGATAGGGTACTGAATTGTAACTTAACTGCGGCTAATAATGCGATTTTGGCAAAGAGAATATCTCCCGCAGGGAAGCTGCTACCTTCAAATGTTTGCCCTCATTAGACTCCGCTCTGGAAGCGCTTTCACTGCAAGCTGCAGATTCCCTCCTAACAGCAAGCTTTAGGATAGGGTACTGAATTGTAACTTACTTTCGCGTAATAATGCGATTTTGGCAAAGAGAGTATCTCCCGCAGGGAAGCTGCTACCATCAAATGTTTGCCCTCATTAGACTCCCCTCTGGAAGCGCTTTCACTGCAAGCTGCAGATTCCCTCCTAACAGCAAGCTTTAGGATAGGGTACTGAATTGTAACTTACTTTCGCCTAATAATGCGATTTTGGCAAAGAGAGTATCTCCCGCAGGGAAGCTGCTACCATCAAATGTTTGCCCTCATTAGACTCCGCTCTGGAAGCGCTTTCACTGCAAGCTGTAGATTCCCTCCTAACAGCAAGCTTTAGGATAGGGTACTGAATTGTAACTTACTTTCGCCTAATAATGCGATTTTGGCAAAGAGAGTATCTCCCGCAGGGAAGCTGCTACCATCAAATGTTTGCCCTCATTAGACTCCCCTCTGGAAGCGCTTTCACTGCAAGCTGCAGATTCCCTCCTAACAGCAAGCTTTAGGATAGTGTACTGAATTGTAACTTAACTGCGGCTAATAAGGTGATTATGGCAAAGCGAATATCTCCCGCAGGGAAGCTGCTACCATCAAATGTTTGCCCTCATTAGACTCCCCTCTGGAAGCGCTTTCACTGCAAGCTGCAGATTCCCTCCTAACAGCAAGCTTTAGGATAGGGTACTGAATTGTAACTTACTTTCGCCTAATAATGCGATTTTGGCAAAGAGAGTATCTCCCGCAGGGAAGCTGCTACCGTCAAATGTTTGCCCTCATTAGACTCCCCTCTGGAAGCGCTTTCACTGCAAGCTGCAGATTCCCTCCTAACAGCAAGCTTTAGGATAGGGTACTGAATTGTAACTTAACTGCGGCTAATAAGGAGATTTTGGCAAAGAGAATATCTTCCGCAGGGAAGCTGCTACCATCAAATGTTTGCCCTCATTAGACTCCCCTCTGGAAGCGCTTTCACTGCAAGCTGCAGATTCCCTCCTAACAGCAAGCTTTAGGATAGGGTACTGAATTGTAACTTACTTTCGCCTAATAATGCGATTTTGGCAAAGAGAGTATCTCCCGCAGGGAAGCTGCTACCATCAAATGTTTGCCCTCATTAGACTCCCCTCTGGAAGCGCTTTCACTGCAAGCTGCAGATTCCCTCCTAACAGCAAGCTTTAGGATAGGGTACTGAATTGTAACTTACTTTCGCCTAATAATGCGATTTTGGCAAAGAGAGTATCTCCCGCAGGGAAGCTGCTACCATCAAATGTTTGCCCTCATTAGACTCCCCTCTGGAAGCGCTTTCACTGCAAGCTGCAGATTCCCTCCTAACAGCAAGCTTTAGGATAGTGTACTGAATTGTAACTTAACTGCGGCTAATAAGGTGATTATGGCAAAGCGAATATCTCCCGCAGGGAAGCTGCTACCATCAAATGTTTGCCCTCATTAGACTCCCCTCTGGAAGCGCTTTCACTGCAAGCTGCAGATTCCCTCCTAACAGCAAGCTTTAGGATAGGGTACTGAATTGTAACTTACTTTCGCCTAATAATGCGATTTTGGCAAAGAGAGTATCTCCCGCAGGGAAGCTGCTACCGTCAAATGTTTGCCCTCATTAGACTCCCCTCTGGAAGCGCTTTCACTGCAAGCTGCAGATTCCCTCCTAACAGCAAGCTTTAGGATAGGGTACTGAATTGTAACTTAACTGCGGCTAATAAGGAGATTTTGGCAAAGAGAATATCTTCCGCAGGGAAGCTGCTACCATCAAATGTTTGCCCTCATTAGACTCCCCTCTGGAAGCGCTTTCACTGCAAGCTGCAGATTCCCTCCTAACAGCAAGCTTTAGGATAGGGTACTGAATTGTAACTTACTTTCGCCTAATAATGCGATTTTGGCAAAGAGAGTATCTCCCGCAGGGAAGCTGCTACCATCAAATGTTTGCCCTCATTAGACTCCCCTCTGGAAGCGCTTTCACTGCAAGCTGCAGATTCCCTCCTAACAGCAAGCTTTAGGATAGGGTACTGAATTGTAACTTACTTTCGCCTAATAATGCGATTTTGGCAAAGAGAGTATCTCCCGCAGGGAAGCTGCTACCATCAAATGTTTGCCCTCATTAGACTCCCCTCTGGAAGCGCTTTCACTGCAAGCTGCAGATTCCCTCCTAACAGCAAGCTTTAGGATAGGGTACTGAATTGTAACTTAACTGCGGCTAATAAGGCGATTTTGGCAAAGAGAATATCTCCGGCAGGGAAGCTGCTACCTTCAAATGTTTGCCCTCATTAGACTCCCCTCTGGAAGCGCTTTCACTGCAAGCTGCAGATTCCCTCCTAACAGCAAGCTTTAGGATAGGGTACTGAATTGTAACTTAACTGCGGCTAATAATGCGATTTTGGCAAAGAGAATATCTCCCGCAGGGAAGCTGCTACCTTCAAATGTTTGCCCTCATTAGACTCCGCTCTGGAAGCGCTTTCACTGCAAGCTGCAGATTCCCTCCTAACAGCAAGCTTTAGGATAGGGTACTGAATTGTAACTTACTTTCGCCTAATAATGCGATTTTGGCAAAGAGAGTATCTCCCGCAGGGAAGCTGCTACCATCAAATGTTTGCCCTCATTAGACTCCCCTCTGGAAGCGCTTTCACTGCAAGCTGCAGATTCCCTCCTAACAGCAAGCTTTAGGATAGGGTACTGAATTGTAACTTACTTTCGCCTAATAATGCGATTTTGGCAAAGAGAGTATCTCCCGCAGGGAAGCTGCTACCATCAAATGTTTGCCCTCATTAGACTCCCCTCTGGAAGCGCTTTCACTGCAAGCTGTAGATTCCCTCCTAACAGCAAGCTTTAGGATAGGGTACTGAATTGTAACTTACTTTCGCCTAATAATGCGATTTTGGCAAAGAGAGTATCTCCCGCAGGGAAGCTGCTACCATCAAATGTTTGCCCTCATTAGACTCCCCTCTGGAAGCGCTTTCACTGCAAGCTGTAGATTCCCTCCTAACAGCAAGCTTTAGGATAGGGTACTGAATTGTAACTTACTTTCGCCTAATAATGCGATTTTGGCAAAGAGAATATCTCCCGCAGGGAAGCTGCTACCATCAAATGTTTGCCCTCATTAGACTCCCCTCTGGAAGCGCTTTCACTGCAAGCTGCAGATTCCCTCCTAACAGCAAGCTTTAGGATAGTGTACTGAATTGTAACTTAACTGCGGCTAATAAGGTGATTATGGCAAAGCGAATATCTCCCGCAGGGAAGCTGCTACCATCAAATGTTTGCCCTCATTAGACTCCCCTCTGGAAGCGCTTTCACTGCAAGCTGCAGATTCCCTCCTAACAGCAAGCTTTAGGATAGGGTACTGAATTGTAACTTACTTTCGCCTAATAATGCGATTTTGGCAAAGAGAGTATCTCCCGCAGGGAAGCTGCTACCATCAAATGTTTGCCCTCATTAGACTCCCCTCTGGAAGCGCTTTCACTGCAAGCTGCAGATTCCCTCCTAACAGCAAGCTTTAGGATAGTGTACTGAATTGTAACTTACTTTCGCCTAATAATGCGATTTTGGCAAAGAGACTATCTCCCGCAGGGAAGCTGCTACCATCAAATGTTTGCCCTCATTAGACTCCCCTCTGGAAGCGCTTTCACTGCAAGCTGCAGATTCCCTCCTAACAGCAAGCTTTAGGATAGGGTACTGAATTGTAACTTACTTTCGCCTAATAATGGGATTTTGGCAAAGAGAGTATCTCCCGCAGGGAAGCTGCTACCATCAAATGTTTGCCCTCATTAGACTCCCCTCTGGAAGCGCTTTCACTGCAAGCTGTAGATTCCCTCCTAACAGCAAGCTTTAGGATAGGGTACTGAATTGTAACTTACTTTCGCCTAATAATGCGATTTTGGCAAAGAGAGTATCTCCCGCAGGGAAGCTGCTACCATCAAATGTTTGCCCTCATTAGACTCCCCTCTGGAAGCGCTTTCACTGCAAGCTGTAGATTCCCTCCTAACAGCAAGCTTTAGGATAGGGTACTGAATTGTATCTTAACTGCGGCTAATAAGGCGATTTTGGCAAAGAGAGTATCTCCCGCAGGGAAGATGCTACCATCAAATGTTTGCCCTCATTAGACTCCCCTCTGGAAGCGCTTTCACTGCAAGCTGCAGATTCCCTCCTAACAGCAAGCTTTAGGATAGGGTACTGAATTGTAACTTACTTTCGCCTAATAATGCGATTTTGGCAAAGAGAGTATCTCCCGCAGGGAAGCTGCTACCATCAAATGTTTGCCCTCATTAGACTCCCCTCTGGAAGCGCTTTCACTGCAAGCTGCAGATTCCCTCCTAACAGCAAGCTTTAGGATAGGGTACTGAATTGTAACTTACTTTCGCCTAATAATGCGATTTTGGCAAAGAGAGTATCTCCCGCAGGGAAGCTGCTACCATCAAATGTTTGCCCTCATTAGACTCCCCTCTGGAAGCGCTTTCACTGCAAGCTGCAGATTCCCTCCTAACAGCAAGCTTTAGGATAGGGTACTGAATTGTAACTTAACTGCGGCTAATAAGGTGATTTTGGCAAAGAGACTATCTCCCGCAGGGAAGCTGCTACCATCAAATGTTTGCCCTCATTAGACTCCCCTCTGGAAGCGCTTTCACTGCAAGCTGCAGATTCCCTCCTAACAGCAAGCTTTAGGATAGGGTACTGAATTGTAACTTACTTTCGCCTAATAATGCGATTTTGGCAAAGAGAGTATCTCCCGCAGGGAAGCTGCTACCATCAAATGTTTGCCCTCATTAGACTCCCCTCTGGAAGCGCTTTCACTGCAAGCTGCAGATTCCCTCCTAACAGCAAGCTTTAGGATAGGGTACTGAATTGTAACTTAACTGCGGCTAATAAGGTGATTTTGGCAAAGAGACTATCTCCTGCAGGGAAGCTGCTACCATCAAATGTTTGCCCTCATTAGACTCCCCTCTGGAAGCGCTTTCACTGCAAGCTGCAGATTCCCTCCTAACAGCAAGCTTTAGGATAGGGTACTGAATTGTAACTTACTTTCGCCTAATAATGCGATTTTGGCAAAGAGAGTATCTCCCGCAGGGAAGATGCTACCATCAAATGTTTGCCCTCATTAGACTCCCCTCTGGAAGCGCTTTCACTGCAAGCTGCAGATTCCCTCCTAACAGCAAGCTTTAGGATAGGGTACTGAATTGTAACTTACTTTCGTCTAATAATGCGATTTTGGCAAAGAGAGTATCTCCCGCAGGGAAGCTGCTACCATCAAATGTTTGCCCTCATTAGACTCCCCTCTGGAAGCGCTTTCACTGCAAGCTGCAGATTCCCTCCTAACAGCAAGCTTTAGGATAGGGTACTGAATTGTAACTTAACTGCGGCTAATAAGGTGATTTTGGCAAAGAGAATATCTCCCGCAGGGAAGCTGCTACCATCAAATGTTTGCCCTCATTAGACTCCCCTCTGGAAGCGCTTTCACTGCAAGCTGCAGATTCCCTCCTAACAGCAAGCTTTAGGATAGGGTACTGAATTGTAACTTAACTGCGGCTAATAAGGTGATTTTGGCAAAGAGAATATCTCCCGCAGGGAAGCTGCTACCATCAAATGTTTGCCCTCATTAGACTCCCCTCTGGAAGCGCTTTCACTGCAAGCTGCAGATTCCCTCCTAACAGCAAGCTTTAGGATAGGGTACTGAATTGTAACTTACTTTCGCCTAATAATGCGATTTTGGCAAAGAGAGTATCTCCCGCAGGGAAGCTGCTACCATCAAATGTTTGCCCTCATTAGACTCCGCTCTGGAAGCGCTTTCACTGCAAGCTGCAGATTCCCTCCTAACAGCAAGCTTTAGGATAGGGTACTGAATTGTAACTTAACTGCGGCTAATAAGGTGATTTTGGCAAAGAGAATATCTCCCGCAGGGAAGCTGCTACCATCAAATGTTTGCCCTCATTAGACTCCCCTCTGGAAGCGCTTTCACTGCAAGCTGCAGATTCCCTCCTAACAGCAAGCTTTAGGATAGGGTACTGAATTGTAACTTACTTTCGCCTAATAATGCGATTTTGGCAAAGAGAGTATCTCCCGCAGGGAAGCTGCTACCATCAAATGTTTGCCCTCATTAGACTCCCCTCTGGAAGCGCTTTCACTGCAAGCTGCAGATTCCCTGCTAACAGCAAGCTTTAGGATAGGGTACTGAATTGTAACTTACTTTCGCCTAATAATGCGATTTTGGCAAAGAGAGTATCTCCCGCAGGGAAGCTGCTACCATCAAATGTTTGCCCTCATTAGACTCCCCTCTGGAAGCGCTTTCACTGCAAGCTGCAGATTCCCTCCTAACAGCAAGCTTTAGGATAAGGTACTGAATTGTAACTTACTTTCGTCTAATAATGCAATTTGGCAAAGAGAGTATCTCCCGCAGGGAAGCTGCTACCATCAAATGTTTGCCCTCATTAGACTCCGCTCTGGAAGCGCTTTCACTGCAAGCTGTAGATTCCCTCCTAACAGCAAGCTTTAGGATAGGGTACTGAATTGTAACTTAACTGCGGTTAATAAGGTGATTTTGGCAAAGAGAGTATCTCCCGCAGGGAAGCTGCTACCATCAAATGTTTTCCCTCATTAGACTCCCCTCTGGAAGCGCTTTCACTGCAAGCTGCAGATTCCCTCCTAACAGCAAGCTTTAGGATAGGGTACTGAATTGTAACTTACTTTCGCCTAATAATGCGATTTTGGCAAAGAGAGTATCTCCCGCAGGGAAGCTGCTACCATCAAATGTTTGCCCTCATTAGACTCCCCTCTGGAAGCGCTTTCACTGCAAGCTGCAGATTCCCTCCTAACAGCAAGCTTTAGGATAGGGTACTGAATTGTAACTTAACTGCGGCTAATAAGGCGATTATGGCAAAGAGAATATCTCCGGCAGGGAAGCTGCTACCTTCAAATGTTTGCCCTCATTAGACTCCCCTCTGGAAGCGCTTTCACTGCAAGCTGCAGATTCCCTCCTAACAGCAAGCTTTAGGATAGGGTACTGAATTGTAACTTACTTTCGCCTAATAATGCGATTTTGGCAAAGAGAGTATCTCCCGCAGGGAAGCTGCTACCATCAAATGTTTGCCCTCATTAGACTCCCCTCTGGAAGCGCTTTCACTGAAAGCTGCAGATTCCCTCCTAACAGCAAGCTTTAGGATAGGGTACTGAATTGTATCTTACTTTCGCCTAATAATGCGATTTTGGCAAAGAGAGTATCTCCCGCAGAGAAGCTGCTACCATCAAATGTTTGCCCTCATTAGACTCCCCTCTGGAAGCGCTTTCACTGCAAGCTGCAGATTCCCTCCTAACAGCAAGCTTTAGGATAGGGTACTGAATTGTAACTTACTTTCGCCTAATAATGCGATTTTGGCAAAGAGAGTATCTCCCGCAGGGAAGCTGCTACCATCAAATGTTTGCCCTCATTAGACTCCCCTCTGGAAGCGCTTTCACTGCAAGCTGCAGATTCCCTCCTAACAGCAAGCTTTAGGATAGGGTACTGAATTGTAACTTAACTGCGGCTAATAAGGTGATTTTGGCAAAGAGAGTATCTCCCGCAGGGAAGCTGCTACCATCAAATGTTTGCCCTCATTAGACTCCCCTCTGGAAGCGCTTTCACTGCAAGCTGCAGATTCCCTCCTAACAGCAAGCTTTAGGATAGGGTACTGAATTGTAACTTACTTTCGCCTAATAATGCGATTTTGGCAAAGAGAGTATCTCCCGCAGGGAAGCTGCTACCATCAAATGTTTGCCCTCATTAGACTCCCCTCTGGAAGCGCTTTCACTGCAAGCTGCAGATTCCCTCCTAACAGCAAGCTTTAGGATAGGGTACTGAATTGTAACTTACTTTCGCCTAATAAGGCGATTTTGGCAAAGAGAGTATCTCCCGCAGGGAAGCTGCTACCATCAAATGTTTGCCCTCATTTGACTCCCCTCTGGAAGCGCTTTCACTGCAAGCTGCAGATTCCCTCCTAACAGCAAGCTTTAGGATAGGGTACTGAATTGTAACTTACTTTCGCCTAATAATGCGATTTTGGCAAAGAGAGTATCTCCCGCAGGGAAGCTGCTACCATCAAATGTTTGCCCTCATTAGACTCCCCTCTGGAAGCGCTTTCACTGCAAGCTGCAGATTCCCTCCTAACAGCAAGCTTTAGGATAGGGTACTGAATTGTAACTTATTTTCGCCTAATAATGCGATTTTGGCAAAGAGAGTATCTCCCGCAGGGAAGCTGCTACCATCAAATGTTTGCCCTCATTAGACTCCCCTCTGGAAGCGCTTTCACTGCAAGCTGCAGATTCCCTCCTAACAGCAAGCTTTAGGATAGGGTACTGAATTGTAACTTACTTTCGCCTAATAATGCGATTTTGGCAAAGAGAGTATCTCCCGCAGGGAAGCTGCTACCATCAAATGTTTGCCCTCATTAGACTCCCCTCTGGAAGCGCTTTCACTGAAAGCTGCAGATTCCCTCCTAACAGCAAGCTTTAGGATAGGGTACAGAATTGTAACTTACTTTCGCCTAATAATGCGATTTTGGCAAAGAGAGTATCTCCCGCAGGGAAGCTGCTACCATCAAATGTTTGCCCTCATTAGACTCCCCTCTGGAAGCGCTTTCACTGCAAGCTGCAGATTCCCTCCTAACAGCAAGCTTTAGGATAGGGTACTGAATTGTAACTTACTTTCGTCTAATAATGCGATTTTGGCAAAGAGAGTATCTCCCGCAGGGAAGCTGCTACCATCAAATGTTTGCCCTCATTAGACTCCCCTCTGGAAGCGCTTTCACTGCAAGCTGCAGATTCCCTCCTAACAGCAAGCTTTAGGATAGGGTACTGAATTGTAACTTACTTTCGCCTAATAATGCGATTTTGGCAAAGAGAGTATCTCCCGCAGGGAAGCTGCTACCATCAAATGTTTGCCCTCATTAGACTCCCCTCTGGAAGCGCTTTCACTGCAAGCTGCAGATTCCCTCCTAACAGCAAGCTTTAGGATAGGGTACTGAATTGTAACTTAACTGCGGCTAATAAGGCGATTTTGGCAAAGAGAGTATCTCCCGCAGGGAAGCTGCTACCATCAAATGTTTGCCCTCATTAGACTCCCCTCTGGAAGCGCTTTCACTGCAAGCTGCAGATTCTCTCCTAACAGCAAGCTTTAGGATAGGGTACTGAATTGTAACTTACTTTCGCCTAATAATGCGATTTTGGCAAAGAGAGTATCTCCCGCAGGGAAGCTGCTACCATCAAATGTTTGCCCTCATTAGACTCCCCTCTGGAAGCGCTTTCACTGCAAGCTGCAGATTCCCTCCTAACAGCAAGCTTTAGGATAGGGTACTGAATTGTAACTTAACTGCGGCTAATAAGGCGATTTTGGCAAAGAGAGTATCTCCCGCAGGGAAGCTGCTACCATCAAATGTTTGCCCTCATTAGACTCCCCTCTGGAAGCGCTTTCACTGCAAGCTGCAGATTCCCTCCTAACAGCAAGCTTTAGGATAGGGTACTGAATTGTAACTTACTTTCGCCTAATAATGCGATTTTGGCAAAGAGAGTATCTCCCGCAGGGAAGCTGCTACCATCAAATGTTTGCCCTCATTAGACTCCCCTCTGGAAGCGCTTTCACTGCAAGCTGCAGATTCCCTCCTAACAGCAAGCTTTAGGATAAGGTACTGAATTGTAACTTACTTTCGCCTAATAATGCGATTTTGGCAAAGAGAGTATCTCCCGCAGGGAAGCTGCTACCATCAAATGTTTGCCCTCGTTAGACTCCCCTCTGGAAGCGATTTCAATGCAAGCTGCAGATTCCCTCCTAACAGCAAGCTTTAGGATAGGGTACTGAATTGTAACTTACTTTCGCCTAATAATGCGATTTTGGCAAAGAGAGTATCTCCCGCAGGGAAGCTGCTACCATCAAATGTTTGCCCTCATTAGACTCCCCTCTGGAAGCGCTTTCACGGCAAGCTGCAGATTCCCTCCTAACAGCAAGCTTTAGGATAGGGTACTGAATTGTAACTTACTTTCGCCTAATAATGCGATTTTGGCAAAGAGAGTATCTCCCGCAGGGAAGCTGCTACCATCAAATGTTTGCCCTCATTAGACTCCCCTCTGGAAGCGCTTTCACGGCAAGCTGCAGATTCCCTCCTAACAGCAAGCTTTAGGATAGGGTACTGAATTGTAACTTACTTTCGCCTAATAATGCGATTTTGGCAAAGAGAGTATCTCCCGCAGGGAAGCTGCTACCATCAAATGTTTGCCCTCATTAGACTCCCCTCTGGAAGCGCTTTCACTGCAAGCTGTAGATTCCCTCCTAACAGCAAGCTTTAGGATAGGGTACTGAATTGTAACTTAACTGCGGCAAATAAGGCGATTTTGGCAAAGAGAGTATCTCCCGCAGGGAAGCTGCTACCATCAAATGTTTGCCCTCATTAGACTCCCCTCTGGAAGCGCTTTCACTGCAAGCTCCAGATTCCCTCCTAACAGCAAGCTTTAGGATAGGGTACTGAATTGTAACTTAACTGCGACTAATAATGCGATTTTGGCAAAGAGAGTATCTCCCGCAGGGAAGCTGCTACCATCAAATGTTTGCCCTCATTAGACTCCCCTCTGGAAGCGCTTTCACGGCAAGCTGCAGATTCCCTCCTAACAGCAAGCTTTAGGATAGGGTACTGAATTGTAACTTACTTTCGTCTAATAATGCGATTTTGGCAAAGAGAGTATCTCCCGCAGGGAAGCTGCTACCATCAAATGTTTGCCCTCATTAGACTCCCCTCTGGAAGCGCTTTCACTGCAAGCTGCAGATTCCCTCCTAACAGCAAGCTTTAGGATAGGGTACTGAATTGTAACTTAACTGCGGCTAATAAGGCGATTTTGGCAAAGAGAGTATCTCCCGCAGGGAAGCTGCTACCATCAAATGTTTGCCCTCATTAGACTCCCCTCTGGAAGCGCTTTCACTGCAAGCTGCAGATTCCCTCCTAACAGCAAGCTTTAGGATAAGGTACTGAATTGTAACTTACTTTCGCCTAATAATGCGATTTTGGCAAAGAGAGTATCTCCCGCAGGGAAGCTGCTACCATCAAATGTTTGCCCTCATTAGACTCCCCTCTGGAAGCGCTTTCACAGCAAGCTGCAGATTCCCTCCTAACAGCAAGCTTTAGGATAGGGTACTGAATTGTAACTTACTTTCGCCTAATAATGCGATTTTGGCAAAGAGAGTATCTCCCGCAGGGAAGCTGCTACCATCAAATGTTTGCCCTCATTAGACTCCCCTCTGGAAGCGCTTTCACTGCAAGCTGCAGATTCCCTCCTAACAGCAAGCTTTAGGATAGGGTACTGAATTGTAACTTACTTTCGCCTAATAATGCGATTTTGGCAAAGAGAGTATCTCCCGCAGGGAAGCTGCTACCATCAAATGTTTGCCCTCATTAGACTCCCCTCTGGAAGCGCTTTCACTGCAAGCTGCAGATTCCCTCCTAACAGCAAGCTTTAGGATAAGGTACTGAATTGTAACTTACTTTCGCCTAATAATGCGATTTTGGCAAAGAGAGTATCTCCCGCAGGGAAGCTGCTACCATCAAATGTTTGCCCTCATTAGACTCCCCTCTGGAAGCGCTTTCACGGCAAGCTGCAGATTCCCTCCTAACAGCAAGCTTTAGGATAGGGTACTGAATTGTAACTTAACTGCGGCTAATAAGGCGATTTTGGCAAAGAGAGTATCTCCCGCAGGGAAGCTGCTACCATCAAATGTTTGCCCTCATTAGACTCCCCTCTGGAAGCGCTTTCACTGCAAGCTGCAGATTCCCTCCTAACAGCAAGCTTTAGGATAGGGTACTGAATTGTAACTTACTTTCGCCTAATAATGCGATTTTGGCAAAGAGAGTATCTCCCGCAGGGAAGCTGCTACCATCAAATGTTTGCCCTCATTAGACTCCCCTCTGGAAGCGCTTTCACTGCAAGCTGCAGATTCCCTCCTAACAGCAAGCTTTAGGATAGGGTACTGAATTGTAACTTACTTTCGCCTAATAATGGGATTTTGGCAAAGAGAGTATCTCCCGCAGGGAAGCTGCTACCATCAAATGTTTGCCCTCATTAGACTCCCCTCTGGAAGCGCTTTCACTGCAAGCTGCAGATTCCCTCCTAACAGCAAGCTTTAGGATAGGGTACTGAATTGTAACTTACTTTCGCCTAATAATGCGATTTTGGCAAAGAGAGTATCTCCCGCAGGGAAGCTGCTACCATCAAATGTTTGCTCTCGTTAGACTCCCCTCTGGAAGCGCTTTCACGGCAAGCTGCAGATTCCCTCCTAACAGCAAGCTTTAGGATAGGGTACTGAATTGTAACTTACTTTCGCCTAATAATGCGATTTTGGCAAAGAGAGTATCTCCCGCAGGGAAGCTGCTACCATCAAATGTTTGCCCTCATTAGACTCCCCTCTGGAAGCGCTTTCACTGCAAGCTGTAGATTCCCTCCTAACAGCAAGCTTTAGGATAGGGTACTGAATTGTAACTTAACTGCGGCTAATAATGCGATTTTGGCAAAGAGAGTATCTCCCGCAGGGAAGCTGCTACCATCAAATGTTTGCCCTCATTAGACTCCCCTCTGGAAGCGCTTTCACGGCAAGCTGCAGATTCCCTCCTAACAGCAAGCTTTAGGATAGGGTACTGAATTGTAACTTACTTTCGCCTAATAATGCGATTTTGGCAAAGAGAGTATCTCCCGCAGGGAAGCTGCTACCATCAAATGTTTGCCCTCATTAGACTCCCCTCTGGAAGCGCTTTCACTGCAAGCTGCAGATTCCCTCCTAACAGCAAGCTTTAGGATAGGGTATTGAATTGTAAGTTACTTTCGTCTAATATTGCGATTTTGGCAAAGAGAGTATCTCCCGCAGGGAAGCTGCTACCATCAAATGTTTGCCCTCATTAGACTCCCCTCTGGAAGCACTTTCACGGCAAGCTGCAGATTCCCTCCTAACAGCAAGCTTTAGGATAGGGTACTGAATTGTAACTTACTTTCGCCTAATAATGCGATTTTGGCAAAGAGAGTATCTCCCGCAGGGAAGCTGCTACCATCAAATGTTTGCCCTCATTAGACTCCCCTCTGGAAGCGCTTTCACTGCAAGCTGTAGATTCCCTCCTAACAGCAAGCTTTAGGATAGGGTACTGAATTGTAACTTAACTGCGGCTAATAAGGCGATTTTGGCAAAGAGAGTATCTCCCGCAGGGAAGCTGCTACCATCAAATGTTTGCCCTCATTAGACTCCCCTCTGGAAGCGCTTTCACGGCAAGCTGCAGATTCCCTCCTAACAGCAAGCTTTAGGATAGGGTACTGAATTGTATCTTAACTGCGGCTAATAAGGCGATTTTGTCAAAGAGAGTATCTCCCGCAGGGAAGCTGCTACCATCAAATGTTTGCCCTCATTAGACTCCCCTCTGGAAGCGCTTTCACTGCAAGCTGCAGATTCCCTCCTAACAGCAAGCTTTAGGATAGGGTACTGAATTGTAACTTACTTTCGTCTAATAATGCGATTTTGGCAAAGAGAGTATCTCCCGCAGGGAAGCTGCTACCATCAAATGTTTGCCCTCGTTAGACTCCCCTCTGGAAGCGCTTTCACGGCAAGCTGCAGATTCCCTCCTAACAGCAAGCTTTAGGATAGGGTACTGAATTGTAACTTACTTTCGCCTAATAATGCGATTTTGGCAAAGAGAGTATCTCCCGCAGGGAAGCTGCTACCATCAAATGTTTGCCCTCATTAGACTCCCCTCTGGAAGCGCTTTCACGGCAAGCTGCAGATTCCCTCCTAACAGCAAGCTTTAGGATAGGGTACTGAATTGTAACTTACTTTCGCCTAATAATGCGATTTTGGCAAAGAGAGTATCTCCCGCAGGGAAGCTGCTACCATCAAATGTTTGCCCTCATTAGACTCCCCTCTGGAAGCGCTTTCACTGCAAGCTGCAGATTCCCTCCTAACAGCAAGCTTTAGGATAGGGTACTGAATTGTAACTTACTTTCAACTAATAATGCGATTTTGGCAAAGAGAGTATCTCCCGCAGGGAAGCTGCTACCATCAAATGTTGGCCCTCATTAGACTCCCCTCTGGAAGCGCTTTCACTGCAAGCTGCAGATTCCCTCCTAACAGCAAGCTTTAGGATAGGGCACTGAATTGTAACTTACTTTCGCCTAATAATGCGATTTTGGCAAAGAGAATATCTCCCGCAGGGAAGCTGCTACCATCAAATGTTTGCCCTCATTAGACTCCCCTCTGGAAGCGCTTTCACTGCAAGCTGCAGATTCCCTCCTAACAGCAAGCTTTAGGATAGGGTATTGAATTGTAACTTACTTTCGCCTAATAATGCGATTTTGGCAAAGAGAGTATCTCCCGCAGGGAAGCTGCTACCATCAAATGTTTGCCCTCATTAGACTCCCCTCTGGAAGCACTTTCACGGCAAGCTGCAGATTCCCTCCTAACAGCAAGCCTTAGGATAGGGTACTGAATTGTAACTTACTTTCGCCTAATAATGCGATTTTGGCAAAGAGAGTATCTCCCGCAGGGAAGCTGCTACCATCAAATGTTTGCCCTCATTAGACTCCCCTCTGGAAGCGCTTTCACTGCAAGCTGCAGATTCCCTCCTAACAGCAAGCTTTAGGATAGGGTACTGAATTGTAACTTACTTTCGCCTAATAATGTGATTTTGGCAAAGAGAATATCTCCTGCAGGGAAGCTACTACCATCAAATGTTTGCCCTCATTAGACTCCCCTCTGGAAGCGCTTTCACTGCAAGCTGCAGATTCCCTCCTAACAACAAGCTTTAGGATAGGGTACTGAATTGTAACTTACTTTCGCCTAATAATGCGATTTTGGCAAAGAGAGTATCTCCTGCAGGGAAGCTGCTACCATCAAATGCTTGCCCTCATTAGACTCCCCTCTGGAAGCGCTTTCACTGCAAGCTGCAGATTCCCTCCTAACAGCAAGCTTTAGGATAGGGTACTGAATTGTAACTTACTTTCGCCTAATAATGTGATTATGGCAAAGAGAATATCTCCTGCAGGGAAGCTGCTACCATCAAATGTTTGCCCTCATTAGACTCCCCTCTGGAAGCGCTTTCACTGCAAGCTGCAGATTCCCTCCTAACAACAAGCTTTAGGATAGGGTACTGAATTGTAACTTACTTTCGCCTAATAATGCGATTTTGGCAAAGAGAGTATCTCCCGCAGGGAAGCTGCTACCATCAAATGTTTGCCCTCATTAGACTCCCCTCTGGAAGCGCTTTCACTGCAAGCTGCAGATTCCCTCCTAACAGCAAGCTTTAGGATAAGGAACTGAATTTTAACTTACTTTCGCCTAATAATGCGATTTTGGCAAAGAGAGTATCTCCCGCAGGGAAGCTGCTACCATCAAATGTTTGCCCTCATTAGACTCCCCTCTGGAAGCGCTTTCACTGCAAGCTGCAGATTCCCTCCTAACAGCAAGCTTTAGGATAGGTTACTGAATTGTAACTTAACTGCGGCAAATAAGGTGATTTTGGCAAAGAGAATATTTCCCGCAGGGAAGCTGCTACCATCAAATGTTTGCCCTCATTAGACTCCCCTCTGGAAGCGCTTTCACTGCAAGCTGCAGATTCCCTCCTAACAGCAAGCTTTAGGATAGGGTACTGAATTGTAACTTACTTTCGCCTAATAATGTGATTATGGCAAAGAGAATATCTCCTGCAGGGAAGCTGCTACCATCAAATGTTTGCCCTCGTTAGACTCCCCTCTGGAAGCGCTTTCACTGCAAGCTGCAGATTCCCTCCTAACAACAAGCTTTAGGATAGGGTACTGAATTGTAACTTACTTTCGCCTAATAATGCGATTTTTGGCAAAGAGAGTATCTCCCGCAGGGAAGCTGCTACCATCAAATGTTTGCCCTCATTAGACTCCCCTCTGGAAGCGCTTTCACTGCAAGCTGCAGATTCCCTCCTAACAGCAAGCTTTAGGATAAGGTACTGAATTTTAACTTACTTTCGCCTAATAATGCGATTTTGGCAAAGAGAGTATCTCCCGCAGGGAAGCTGCTACCATCAAATGTTTGCCCTCATTAGACTCCCCTCTGGAAGCGCTTTCACTGCAAGCTGCAGATTCCCTCCTAACAGCAAGCTTTAGGATAGGTTACTGAACTGTAACTTAACTGCGGCTAATAAGGTGATTTTGGCAAAGAGAATATTTCCCGCAGGGAAGCTGCTACCATCAAATGTTTGCCCTCATTAGACTCCCCTCTGGAAGCGCTTTCACTGCAAGCTGCAGATTCCCTCCTAACAGCAAGCTTTAGGATAGGGTACTGAATTGTAACTTACTTTCAACTAATAATGCGATTTTGGCAAAGAGAGTATCTCCCGCAGGGAAGCTGCTACCATCAAATGTTTGCCCTCAAGAGACTCCCCTCTGGAAGCGCTTTCACTGCAAGCTGCAGATTCCCTCCTAACAGCAAGCTTTAGGATAGGGTACTGAATTGTAACTTACTTTCGCCTAATAATGCGATTTTGGCAAAGAGAGTATCTCCCGCAGGGAAGCTGCTACCATCAAATGTTTGCCCTCATTAGACTCCCCTCTGGAAGCGCTTTCACTGCAAGCTGCAGATTCCCTCCTAACAGCAAGCTTTAGGATAGGGTACTGAATTGTAACTTACTTTCGCCTAATAATGTGATTTTGGCAAAGAGAGTATCTCCCGCAGGGAAGCTGCTACCATCAAATGTTTGCCCTCATTAGACTCCCCTCTGGAAGCGCTTTAACTGTAAGCTGTAGATTCCCTCCTAACAGCAAGCTTTAGGATAGGGTACTGAATTGTAACTTAACTGTGGCTAATAATGTGATTTTGGCAAAGAGAGTATCTCCCGCAGGGAAGCTGCTACCATCAAATGTTTGCCCTCAAGAGACTCCCCTCTGGAAGCGCTTTCACTGCAAGCTGCAGATTCCCTCCTAACAGCAAGCTTTAGGATAGGGTACTGAATTGTAACTTACTTTCGCCTAATAATGCGATGTTGGCAAAGAGAGTATCTCCCGCAGGGAAGCTGCTACCATCAAATGTTTGCCCTCATTAGACTCCCCTCTGGAAGCGCTTTCACTGCAAGCTGCAGATTCCCTCCTAACAGCAAGCTTTAGGATAGGGTACTGAATTGTAACTTACTTTCGCGTAATAATGCGATTTTGGCAAAGAGAGTATCTCCCGCAGGGAAGCTGCTACCATCAAATGTTTGCCCTCATTAGACTCCGCTCTGGAAGCGCTTTAACTGTAAGCTGTAGATTCCCTCCTAACAGCAAGCTTTAGGATAGGGTACTGAATTGTAACTTAACTGCGGCTAATAATGTGATTTTGGCAAAGAGAGTATCTCCCGCAGGGAAGCTGCTACCATCAAATGTTTGCCCTCATTAGACTCCCCTCTGGAAGCGCTTTCACTGCAAGCTGCAGATTCCCTCCTAACAGCAAGCTTTAGGATAGGGTACTGAATTGTAACTTACTTTCGCCTAATAATGCGATTTTGGCAAAGAGAGTATCTCCCGCAGGGAAGCTGCTACCATCAAATGTTTGCCCTCATTAGACTCCCCTCTGGAAGCGCTTTCACGGCAAGCTGCAGATTCCCTCCTAACAGCAAGCTTTAGGATAGGGTACTGAATTGTAACTTACTTTCGCCTAATAATGCGATTTTGGCAAAGAGAGTATCTCCCGCAGGGAAGCTGCTACCATCAAATGTTTGCCCTCATTAGACTCCCCTCTGGAAGCGCTTTCACTGCAAGCTGCAGATTCCCTCCTAACAACAATCTTTAGGATAGGGTACTGAATTGTAACTTACTTTCGCCTAATAATGCGATTTTGGCAAAGAGAGTATCTCCCGCAGGGAAGCTGCTACCATCAAATGTTTGCCCTCATTAGACTCCCCTCTGGAAGTGCTTTCACTGCAAGCTGTAGATTCCCTCCTAACAGCAAGCTTTAGGATAGGGTACTGAATTGTAACTTAACTGCGGCTAATAAGGCGATTTTGGCAAAGAGAATATCTCCCGCAGGGAAGCTGCTACCATCAAATGTTTGCCCTCATTAGACTCCCCTCTGGAAGCGCTTTCACTGCAAGCTGCAGATTCCCTCCTATCAGCAAGCTTTAGGATAGGGTACTGAATTGTATCTTAACTGCGGCTAATAAGGCGATTTTGGCAAAGAGAATATCTCCGGCAGGGAAGCTGCTACCTTCAAATGTTTGCCCTCATTAGACTCCCCTCTGGAAGCGCTTTCACGGCAAGCTGCAGATTCCCTCCTAACAGCAAGCTTTAGGATAGGGTACTGAATTGTAACTTACTTTCGCCTAATAATGCGATTTTGGCAAAGAGAGTATCTCCCGCAGGGAAGCTGCTACCATCAAATGTTTGCCCTCATTAGACTCCCCTCTGGAAGCGCTTTCACTGCAAGCTGTAGATTCCCTCCTAACAGCAAGCTTTAGGATAGGGTACTGAATTGTATCTTACTTTCGCCTAATAATGCGCTTTTGGCAAAGAGAGTATGTCCCGCAGGGAAGCTGCTACCATCAAATGTTTGCCCTCATTAGACTCCGCTCTGGAAGCGCTTTAACTGCAAGCTGTAGATTCCCTCCTAACAGCAAGCTTTAGGATAGGGTACTGAATTGTAACTTAACTGCGGCTAATAATGTGATTTTGGCAAAGAGAGTATCTCCCGCAGGGAAGCTGCTACCATCAAATGTTTGCCCTCATTAGACTCCCCTCTGGAAGCGCTTTCACGGCAAGCTGCAGATTCCCTCCTAACAGCAAGCTTTAGGATAGGGTACTGAATTGTAACTTACTTTCGCCTAATAATGCGATTTTGGCAAAGAGAGTATCTCCCGCAGGGAAGCTGCTACCATCAAATGATTGCCCTCATTAGACTCCCCTCTGGAAGCGCTTTCACTGCAAGCTGCAGATTCCCTCCTAACAGCAAGCTTTAGGATAGGGTACTGAATTGTAACTTACTTTCGCCTAATAATGCGATTTTGGCAAAGAGAGTATCTCCCGCAGGGAAGCTGCTACCATCAAATGTTTGCCCTCATTAGACTCCCCTCTGGAAGTGCTTTCACTGCAGGCTGTAGATTCCCTCCTAACAGCAAGCTTTAGGATAGGGTACTGAATTGTAACTTAACTGCGGCTAATAAGGCGATTTTGGCAAAGAGAATATCTCCCGCAGGGAAGCTGCTACCATCAAATGTTTGCCCTCATTAGACTCCCCTCTGGAAGCGCTTTCACTGCAAGCTGCAGATTCCCTCCTAACAGCAAGCTTTAGGATAGGGTACTGAATTGTAACTTACTTTCGCCTAATAATGCGATTTTGGCAAAGAGAGTATCTCCCGCAGGGAAGCTGCTACCATCAAATGTTTGCCCTCATTAGACTCCCCTCTGGAAGCGCTTTCACTGCAAGCTGCAGATTCCCTCCTAACAGCAAGCTTTAGGATAGGGTACTGAATTGTAACTTACTTTCGCCTAATAATGCGATTTTGGCAAAGAGAGTATCTCCCGCAGGGAAGCTGCTACCATCAAATGTTTGCCCTCATTAGACTCCCCTCTGGAAGCGCTTTCACGGCAAGCTGCAGATTCCCTCCTAACAGCAAGCTTTAGGATAGGGTACTGAATTGTAACTTACTTTCGCCTAATAATGCGATTTTGGCAAAGAGAGTATCTCCCGCAGGGAAGCTGCTACCATCAAATGTTTGCCCTCATTAGACTCCCCTCTGGAAGCGCTTTCACTGCAAGCTGTAGATTCCCTCCTAACAGCAAGCTTTAGGATAGGGTACTGAATTGTATCTTACTTTCGCCTAATAATGCGCTTTTGGCAAAGAGAGTATGTCCCGCAGGGAAGCTGCTACCATCAAATGTTTGCCCTCATTAGACTCCGCTCTGGAAGCGCTTTAACTGCAAGCTGTAGATTCCCTCCTAACAGCAAGCTTTAGGATAGGGTACTGAATTGTAACTTAACTGCGGCTAATAATGTGATTTTGGCAAAGAGAGTATCTCCCGCAGGGAAGCTGCTACCATCAAATGTTTGCCCTCATTAGACTCCCCTCTGGAAGCGCTTTCACGGCAAGCTGCAGATTCCCTCCTAACAGCAAGCTTTAGGATAGGGTACTGAATTGTAACTTACTTTCGCCTAATAATGCGATTTTGGCAAAGAGAGTATCTCCCGCAGGGAAGCTGCTACCATCAAATGATTGCCCTCATTAGACTCCCCTCTGGAAGCGCTTTCACTGCAAGCTGCAGATTCCCTCCTAACAGCAAGCTTTAGGATAGGGTACTGAATTGTAACTTACTTTCGCCTAATAATGCGATTTTGGCAAAGAGAGTATCTCCCGCAGGGAAGCTGCTACCATCAAATGTTTGCCCTCATTAGACTCCCCTCTGGAAGTGCTTTCACTGCAGGCTGTAGATTCCCTCCTAACAGCAAGCTTTAGGATAGGGTACTGAATTGTAACTTAACTGCGGCTAATAAGGCGATTTTGGCAAAGAGAATATCTCCCGCAGGGAAGCTGCTACCATCAAATGTTTGCCCTCATTAGACTCCCCTCTGGAAGCGCTTTCACTGCAAGCTGCAGATTCCCTCCTAACAGCAAGCTTTAGGATAGGGTACTGAATTGTAACTTACTTTCGCCTAATAATGCGATTTTGGCAAAGAGAGTATCTCCCGCAGGGAAGCTGCTACCATCAAATGTTTGCCCTCATTAGACTCCCCTCTGGAAGCGCTTTCACTGCAAGCTGCAGATTCCCTCCTAACAGCAAGCTTTAGGATAGGGTACTGAATTGTAACTTACTTTCGCCTAATAATGCGATTTTGGCAAAGAGAGTATCTCCCGCAGGGAAGCTGCTACCATCAAATGTTTGCCCTCATTAGACTCCCCTCTGGAAGCGCTTTCACTGCAAGCTGCAGATTCCCTCCTAACAGCAAGCTTTAGGATAGGGTACTGAATTGTAACTTACTTTCGCCTAATAATGCGATTTTGGCAAAGAGAGTATCTCCCGCAGGGAAGCTGCTACCATCAAATGTTTGCCCTCGTTAGACTCCCCTCTGGAAGCGCTTTCACGGCAAGCTGCAGATTCCCTCCTAACAGCAAGCTTTAGGATAGGGCACTGAATTGTAACTTACTTTCGCCTAATAATGCGATTTTGGCAAAGAGAGTATCTCCCGCAGGGAAGCTGCTACCATCAAATGTTTGCCCTCATTAGACTCCCCTCTGGAAGCGCTTTCACTGCAAGCTGCAGATTCCCTCCTAACAGCAAGCTTTAGGATAGGGTACTGAATTGTAACTTACTTTTTGTCTAATAATGCGATTTTGGCAAAGAGAGTATCTCCCGCAGGGAAGCTGCTACCATCAAATGTTTGCCCTCATTAGACTCCCCTCTGGAAGCGCTTTCACTGCAAGCTGCAGATTCCCTCCTAACAGCAAGCTTTAGGATAGGGTACTGAATTGTAACTTAACTGGGGCTAATAATGTGATTTTGGCAAAGAGAGTATCTCCCGCAGGGAAGCTGCTACCATCAAATGTTTGCCCTCATTAGACTCCCCTCTGGAAGCGCTTTCACGGCAAGCTGCAGATTCCCTCCTATCAGCAAGCTTTAGGATAGGGTACTGAATTGTAACTTAACTGCGGCTAATAAGGCGATTTTGGCAAAGAGAATATCTCCGGCAGGGAAGCTGCTACCTTCAAATGTTTGCCCTCATTAGACTCCCCTCTGGAAGCGCTTTCACTGCAAGCTGCAGATTCCCTCCTAACAGCAAGCTTTAGGATAGGGTACTGAATTGTAACTTACTTTCGCCTAATAATGCGATTTTGGCAAAGAGAGTATCTCCCGCAGGGAAGCTGCTACCATCAAATGTTTGCCCTCATTAGACTCCCCTCTGGAAGCGCTTTCATTGCAAGCTGCAGATTCCCTCCTAACAGCAAGCTTTAGGATAGGGTACTGAATTGTATCTTACTTTCGCCTAATAATGCGCTTTTGGCAAAGAGAGTATCTCCCGCAGGGAAGCTGCTACCATCAAATGTTTGCCCTCATTAGACTCCGCTCTGGAAGCGCTTTAACTGCAAGCTGTAGATTCCCTCCTAACAGCAAGCTTTAGGATAGGGTACTGAATTGTAACTTAACTGCGGCTAAAAAGGCGATTTTGGCAAAGAGAATATCTCCTGCAGGGAAGCTGCTACCATCAAATGTTTGCCCTCATTAGACTCCCCTCTGGAAGCGCTTTCACTGCAAGCTGCAGATTCCCTCCTAACAGCAAGCTTTAGGATAGGGTACTGAATTGTAACTTACTTTCGCCTAATAATGCGATTTTGGCAAAGAGACTATCTCCCGCAGGGAAGCTGCTACCATCAAATGTTTGCCCTCGTTAGACTCCCCTCTGGAAGCGCTTTCACGGCAAGCTGCAGATTCCCTCCTAACAGCAAGCTTTAGGATAGGGTACTGAATTGTAACTTACTTTCGTCTAATAATGCGATTTTGGCAAAGAGAGTATCTCCCGCAGGGAAGCTGCTACCATCAAATGTTTGCCCTCATTAGACTCCGCTCTGGAAGCGCTTTCACTGCAAGCTGCAGATTCCCTCCTAACAGCAAGCTTTAGGATAGGGTACTGAATTGTATCTTAACTGCGGTTAATAAGGCGATTTTGGCAAAGAGAATATCTTCCGCAGGGAAGCTGCTACCATCAAATGTTTGCCCTCATTAGACTCCCCTCTGGAAGCACTTTCACTGCAAGCTGCAGATTCCCTCCTAACAGCAAGCTTTAGGATAGGGTACTGAATTGTAACTTACTTTCGCCTAATAATGCGATTTTGGCAAAGAGAGTATCTCCCGCAGGGAAGCTGCTACCATCAAATGTTTACGCTCATTAGACTCCCCTCTGGAAGCGCTTTCACTGCAAGCTGCAGATTCCCTCCTAACAGCAAGCTTTAGGATAGGGTACTGAATTGTAACTTACTTTCGCCTAATAATGCGATTTTGGCAAAGAGAGTATCTCCCGCAGGGAAGCTGCTACCATCAAATGTTTGCCCTCATTAGACTCCCCTCTGGAAGCGCTTTCACGGAAAGCTGTAGATTCCCTCCTAACAGCAAGCTTTAGGATAGGGTACTGAATTGTATCTTACTTTCGCCTAATAATGTGATTTTGGCTAAGAGAGTATCTCCCGCAGGGAAGCTGCTACCATCAAATGTTTGCCCTCATTAGACTCCCCTCTGGAAGCGCTTTAACTGCAAGCTGTAGATTCCCTCCTAACAGCAAGCTTTAGGATAGGGTACTGAATTGTAACTTAACTGCGGCTAATAAGGCGATTTTGGCAAAGAGAATATCTCCCGCAGGGAAGCTGCTACCATCAAATGTTTGCCCTCATTAGACTCCCCTCTGGAAGCGCTTTCACTGCAAGCTGCAGATTCCCTCCTAACAGCAACCTTTAGGATAGGGTACTGAATTGTAACTTACTTTCGCCTAATAATGCGATTTTGGCAAAGAGAGTATCTCCCGCAGGGAAGCTGCTACCATCAAATGTTTGCCCTCGTTAGACTCCCCTCTGGAAGCGCTTTCACGGCAAGCTGCAGATTCCCTCCTAACAGCAAGCTTTAGGATAGGGTACTGAATTGTAACTTTACTGCGGCTAATAAGGTGATTTTGGCAAAGAGAATATCTCCTGCAGGGAAGCTGCTACCATCAAATGTTTGCCCTCATTAGACTCCCCTCTGGAAGCGCTTTCACTGCAAGCTGCAGATTCCCTCCTAACAGCAAGCTTTAGGATAGGGTACTGAATTGTAACTTACTTTCGCCTAATAATGTGATTTTGGCAAAGAGAGTATCTCCCGCAGGGAAGCTGCTACCATCAAATGTTTGCCCTCATTAGACTCCCCTCTGGAAGCGCTTTCACTGCAAGCTGCAGATTCCCTCCTAACAGCAAGCTTTAGGATAGGGTACTGAATTGTAACTTACTTTCGCCTAATAATGCGATTTTGGCAAAGAGAGTGTCTCCCGCAGGGAAGCTGCTACCATCAAATGTTTGCCCTCATTAGACTCCCCTCTGGAAGCGCTTTCACTGCAAGCTGCAGATTCCCTCCTAACAGCAAGCTTTAGGATAGGGTACTGAATTGTAACTTAACTGCGGCTAATAAGGCGATTTTGGCAAAGAGAATATCTCCCGCAGGGAAGCTGCTACCATCAAATGTTTGCCCTCATTAGACTCCCCTCTGGAAGTGCTTTCACTGCAAGCTGCAGATTCCCTCCTAACAGCAAGCTTTAGGATAGTGTACTGAATTGTATCTTAACTGCGGCTAATAAGGCGATTTTGGCAAAGAGAATATCTCCGGCAGGGAAGCTGCTACCATCAAATGTTTGCCCTCATTAGACTCCCCTCTGGAAGCGCTTTCACTGCAAGCTGCAGATTCCCTCCTAACAGCAAGCTTTAGGATAGGGTACTGAATTGTAACTTACTTTCGCCTAATAATGCGATTTTGGCAAAGAGAGTATCTCCCGCAGGGAAGCTGCTACCATCAAATGTTTGCCCTCATTAGACTCCCCTCTGGAAGCGCTTTCACTGCAAGCTGCAGATTCCCTCCTAACAGCAAGCTTTAGGATAGGGTACTGAATTGTAACTTACTTTCGCCTAATAAGGCGCTTTTGGCAAAGAGAGTATCTCCCGCAGGGAAGCTGCTACCATCAAATGTTTGCCCTCATTAGACTCCCCTCTGGAAGCGCTTTCACTGCAAGCTGCAGATTCCCTCCTAACAGCAAGCTTTAGGATAGGGTACTGAATTGTAACTTACTTTCGCCTAATAATGCGATTTTGGCAAAGAGAGTATCTCCCGCAGGGAAGCTGCTACCATCAAATGTTTGCCCTCATTAGACTCCGCTCTGGAAGCGCTTTCACTGCAAGCTGCAGATTCCCTCCTAACAGCAAGCTTTAGGATAGGGTACTGAATTGTAACTTAACTGCGGCTAATAATGCGATTTTGGCAAAGAGAGTATCTCCCGCAGGGAAGCTGCTACCATCAAATGTTTGCCCTCATTAGACTCCCCTCTGGAAGCGCTTTCACGGCAAGCTGCAGATTCCCTCCTAACAGCAAGCTTTAGGATAGGGTACTGAATTGTAACTTACTTTCGCCTAATAATGTGATTTTGGCAAAGAGAGTATCTCCCGCAGGGAAGCTGCTACCATCAAATGTTGGCCCTCATTAGACTCCCCTCTGGAAGCGCTTTCACTGCAAGCTGCAGATTCCCTCCTAACAGCAAGCTTTAGGATAGGGTACTGAATTGTAACTTACTTTCGCCTAATAATGCGATTTTGGCAAAGAGAGTATCTCCCGCAGGGAAGCTGCTACCATCAAATGTTGGCCCTCATTAGACTCCCCTCTGGAAGCGCTTTCACTGCAAGCTGCAGATTCCCTCCTAACAGCAAGCTTTAGGATAGGGTACTGAATTGTATCTTAACTACGGCTAATAATGCGATTTTGGCAAAGAGAGTATCTCCCGCAGGGAAGCTGCTACCATCAAATGTTTGCCCTCGTTAGACTCCCCTCTGGAAGCGCTTTCACGGCAAGCTGCAGATTCCCTCCTAACAGCAAGCTTTAGGATAGGGTACTGAATTGTATCTTACTTTCGCCTATTAATGCGATTTTGGCAAAGAGAGTATCTCCCGCAGGGAAGCTGCTACCATCAAATGTTTGCCCTCATTAGACTCCACTCTGGAAGCGCTTTCACTGCAAGCTGCAGATTCCCTCCTAACAGCAAGCTTTAGGATAGGGTACTGAATTGTAACTTTACTGCGGCTAATAAGGTGATTTTGGCAAAGAGAATATCTCCCGCAGGGAAGCTGCTACCATCAAATGTTTGCCCTCATTAGACTCCCCTCTGGAAGCGCTTTCACTGCAAGCTGCAGATTCCCTCCTAACAGCAAGCTTTAGGATAGGGTACTGAATTGTAACTTACTTTCGCCTAATAATGTGATTTTGGCAAAGAGAGTATCTCCCGCAGGGAAGCTGCTACCATCAAATGTTTGCCCTCATTAGACTCCCCTCTGGAAGCGCTTTCACTGCAAGCTGCAGATTCCCTCCTAACAGCAAGCTTTAGGATAGGGTACTGAATTGTAACTTACTTTCGCCTAATAATGCGATTTTGGCAAAGAGAGTGTCTCCCGCAGGGAAGCTGCTACCATCAAATGTTTGCCCTCATTAGACTCCCCTCTGGAAGCGCTTTCACTGCAAGCTGCAGATTCCCTCCTAACAGCAAGCTTTAGGATAGGGTACTGAATTGTAACTTAACTGCGGCTAATAAGGCGATTTTGGCAAAGAGAATATCTCCCGCAGGGAAGCTGCTACCATCAAATGTTTGCCCTCATTAGACTCCCCTCTGGAAGCGCTTTCACTGCAAGCTGCAGATTCCCTCCTAACAGCAAGCTTTAGGATAGGGTACTGAATTGTAACTTACTTTCGCCTAATAATGCGATTTTGGCAAAGAGAGTATCTCCCGCAGGGAAGCTGCTACCATCAAATGTTTGCCCTCGTTAGACTCCCCTCTGGAAGCGCTTTCACGGCAAGCTGCAGATTCCCTCCTAACAGCAAGCTTTAGGATAGGGTACTGAATTGTAACTTACTTTCGCCTAATAATGCGATTTTGGCAAAGAGAGTATCTCCCGCAGGGAAGCTGCTACCATCAAATGTTTGCCCTCATTAGACTCCACTCTGGAAGCGCTTTCACTGCAAGCTGCAGATTCCCTCCTAACAGCAAGCTTTAGGATAGGGTACTGAATTGTAACTTTACTGCGGCTAATAAGGTGATTTTGGCAAAGAGAATATCTCCCGCAGGGAAGCTGCTACCATCAAATGTTTGCCCTCATTAGACTCCCCTCTGGAAGCGCTTTCACTGCAAGCTGCAGATTCCCTCCTAACAGCAAGCTTTAGGATAGGGTACTGAATTGTAACTTACTTTCGCCTAATAATGTGATTTTGGCAAAGAGAGTATCTCCCGCAGGGAAGCTGCTACCATCAAATGTTTGCCCTCATTAGACTCCCCTCTGGAAGCGCTTTCACTGCAAGCTGCAGATTCCCTCCTAACAGCAAGCTTTAGGATAGGGTACTGAATTGTAACTTACTTTCGCCTAATAATGCGATTTTGGCAAAGAGAGTGTCTCCCGCAGGGAAGCTGCTACCATCAAATGTTTGCCCTCATTAGACTCCCCTCTGGAAGCGCTTTCACTGCAAGCTGCAGATTCCCTCCTAACAGCAAGCTTTAGGATAGGGTACTGAATTGTAACTTAACTGCGGCTAATAATGCGATTTTGGCAAAGAGAATATCTCCCGCAGGGAAGCTGCTACCATCAAATGTTTGCCCTCATTAGACTCCCCTCTGGAAGTGCTTTCACTGCAAGCTGCAGATTCCCTCCTAACAGCAAGCTTTAGGATAGGGTACTGAATTGTAACTTAACTGCGGCTAATAAGGCGATTTTGGCAAAGAGAATATCTCCGGCAGGGAAGCTGCTACCATCAAATGTTTGCCCTCATTAGACTCCCCTCTGGAAGCGCTTTCACTGCAAGCTGCAGATTCCCTCCTAACAGCAAGCTTTAGGATAGGGTACTGAATTGTAACTTACTTTCGCCTAATAATGCGATTTTGGCAAAGAGAGTATCTCCCGCAGGGAAGCTGCTACCATCAAATGTTTGCCCTCATTAGACTCCCCTCTGGAAGCGCTTTCACTGCAAGCTGCAGATTCCCTCCTAACAGCAAGCTTTAGGATAGGGTACTGAATTGTAACTTACTTTCGCCTAATAAGGCGCTTTTGGCAAAGAGAGTATCTCCCGCAGGGAAGCTGCTACCATCAAATGTTTGCCCTCATTAGACTCCCCTCTGGAAGCGCTTTCACTGCAAGCTGCAGATTCCCTCCTAACAGCAAGCTTTAGGATAGGGTACTGAATTGTAACTTACTTTCGCCTAATAATGCGCTTTTGGCAAAGAGAGTATCTCCCGCAGGGAAGCTGCTACCATCAAATGTTTGCCCTCATTAGACTCCGCTCTGGAAGCGCTTTCACTGCAAGCTGCAGATTCCCTCCTAACAGCAAGCTTTAGGATAGGGTACTGAATTGTAACTTAACTGCGGCTAATAATGCGATTTTGGCAAAGAGAGTATCTCCCGCAGGGAAGCTGCTACCATCAAATGTTTGCCCTCATTAGACTCCCCTCTGGAAGCGCTTTCACTGCAAGCTGCAGATTCCCTCCTAACAGCAAGCTTTAGGATAGGGTACTGAATTGTAACTTAGTTTCGCCTAATAATGTGATTTTGGCAAAGAGAGTATCTCCCGCAGGGAAGCTGCTACCATCAAATGTTGGCCCTCATTAGACTCCCCTCTGGAAGCGCTTTCACTGCAAGCTGCAGATTCCCTCCTAACAGCAAGCTTTAGGATAGGGTACTGAATTGTAACTTACTTTCGCCTAATAATGCGATTTTGGCAAAGAGACTATCTCCCGCAGGGAAGCTGCTACCATCAAATGTTGGCCCTCATTAGACTCCCCTCTGGAAGCGCTTTCACTGCAAGCTGCAGATTCCCTCCTATCAGCAAGCTTTAGGATAGTGTACTGAATTGTAACTTACTTTCGCCTAATAATGCGATTTTGGCAAAGAGAGTATCTCCCGCAGGGAAGCTGCTACCAGCAAGTGTTTGCCCTCATTAGACTCCCCTCTGGAAGCGCTTTCACTGCAAGGTGCAGATTCCGTCCTAACAGCAAGCTTTAGGATAGTGTACTGAATTGTAACTTACTTTCGCCTAATAATGCGATTTTGGAAAAGAGAGTATCTCCCGCAGGGAAGCTGCTACCAGCAAGTGTTTGCCCTCATTAGACTCCCCTCTGGAAGCGCTTTCACTGTAAGCTGCAGATTCCCTCCTAACAGCAAGCTTTAGGATAGGGTACTGAATTGTAACTTAACTGTGGCTAATAATGCGATTTTGGCAAAGAGAGTATCTCCCGCAGGGAAGCTGCTACCATCAAATGTTTGCCCTCGTTAGACTCCCCTCTGGAAGCACTTTCACTGCAAGCTGCAGATTCCCTCCTAACAGCAAGCTTTAGGAGAGGGTACTGAATTGTATCTTAAATGCGGCTAATAATGCGATTTTGGCAAAGAGAGTATCTCCCGCAGGGAAGCTGCTACCATCAAATGCTGGCTCTCGTTAGAGTCCTCTCTTGAAGCACTTTCACTGCAAGCTGCAGATTCCCTCCTAACAGCAAGCTGTAGGATAGGGTACTGAATTGTAACTTACTTTCGCCTAATAATGGGATTTTGGCAAAGAGAGTATCTCCCGCAGGGAAGCTGCTACCATCAAATGTTTGCCCTCATTAGACTTGCCTCTGGAAGCGCTTTCACTGCAAGCTGCAGATTCCCCTGGTGGAGCTTGAGGCCATTGCCTCTTGTCCTGTCCCCTGTCACTTGGGAGAAATGGCCATCATCCTCCTCTCTACAATTTCCTTTCAGGTAATTGTAGAGAGCAATGAAGTCTCCCCTCAGCCTCCTTTTCTCCAGACTAAACAACCCCAGTCCTCTCAGCTGTTTCTCATAAGGCCATGTGTGTACATAAAAAAGCGCTGACTTTTTTGAGAGGAACTAGGAGCACTACAGACAGGCAGAGTATTATAAAAAGGGGCAGGGACTAGCACAAAGATTCAGAAACAGCAAGAGGAGCAAAGGGGAGTATCAACAGAATGAGGAACACAGATTGGGAGAAAGATGGAAAAGGAGAAAAAAAGTATGGACAGAGAACTGATACTGAAGACTGGGGGAAAAAAAGAGAGAGAAAAGAGCACAGAAAAATTAAAGAGTAGGGGTATAGCGATACCTGGGAACAGTAATTGTAGCAGCACGATAAATGAAAGGAACAAAAAAGTCCAGGTCTAAAATGTTCGTTACCTAGTTCCATCATTGTCACAACTAGCAATGTTGCAGTGACAGCACGCATACTGTTATTTCTTGTAAGGATGCTTTCAGACACATAGTAGTGTTGTTCTAGCTGAGAATGTAAGGCAGAGTTAATAAAACACAGCTGCTCCCCAGGCACTCTTTATACCTGTGAGGGCTTCACCACACCCCAGTCACAGGTGGTGGGTGGGAAGGGCCAGGGGGTATATAAGCTACAGGCCTTGCCTCTGGAGGTCATTTAGGTTGTGGTTTATCCTTGAGGTTAGAGTTTTGCTGCTGTTTCAATTCATTATATATTTTAGGCTAGTTGGGTAAGTGGTGTTTTTTGGCTTTTTTTTTTGATTTTTTTTTTTCTGATCCTCTAAAGAAGCAGAGGCATCTGTTGGAGGAGGTATGAGCTTTGGAAGAGTCCAGGCAAAGCAGCACATACAGCTGTAACTATGGGGCTTTTTTGTCAGTAATTTTTGATTGGGTGTTGGAGGGGGCAAGATGTTTTAATGGTTTGTTTTCCTTCTTTGGTTTTTTTCCTGGTGCTTTGCCTCGAGTTTTTAGTTACGGGATGATTTGTTGTTGTTCCTCATTCTGTGTGGCATGATGTATTGGCCCTAGGGGCTCTGCAGTTTTTAATGGGCATCTTGTGGGTGATAATAACCTGGAATGAGCCTTGTTGGCCTGTGGTAGGAAGTTGAGTCTGTGGGTTGGTGGAAGATAGAAGGGGCCAGGGGAGCCTTGGGAAGGGCTCAGGAGCTCAGCTCCCAAGGAACAGCAACACAGAAGGGTCAGGGGGGTTAAAATATAGGACAGGTTCTGTTAAGAAGGAGCAGGGTTCCTTCTCTGATACTTCAGGGGTAGAAAAGGGCTTTAATGGTTTGGGGAAAGGGAGATGGGTTCATCAGTCTTTCTTGGGTCAGTTTGGTGGTCAGATGCAAGTGCCATTCAGGTGTCTGTTGTTCTAGTCTCTCTGTAGCCAACGAGGTAACGATGAGGTTGAGACACAAGTTGAAAAGCATTAGTTACCCTAAGAAATGTAATCTCTAGGGCTGTGAGATCTCTGCTCCCTTATACCTTCTACTTATTGTGTTCCTCAACTAACTTCTTTGCATCCATCCTGTCTCCATCCATCTGAATGTCCAGAGAAGAGTACTGTAGCTGGTGAGGGGGCTGGTGAATAAGCCTTATGAGGAGTGGCTGAGAGAGCTGGGGGTGTTTAGCCTGGAGAAGAGGAGGCTGAGGGGAGACCTCATTGCTGAAAGGAGGTTGTGGAGATAAGGGAGCTGGCCACCTCTCCAAAGTGACAGGGGACAGGACAAGAGGGAATAGCCTCAAGCTCTGCCAGGGAAGGTTCAGGCTGTACATCAGGAAAAAATATTTCACTGAAAGGGTTATTAGGGATGGGCAAAGGCTGCCCAAGGAGGTGGTAGAGTCACCTTCCCTGGAGGTGTTTAAAGGACGGGTGGCCGAAGTGCTGAGGGACGTGGTTTAGTGATTGATAGGAATGGTTGGACTCAATGATCCAATGGGTCTTTTCCAACCTGGTGATCCTATGAATATCAGAGACCTTGCTACTTAAACATATGGACTCACTGCCTATCTACAGTGCAGGATTCTGCCCCTTGTTTCCCTTGCATTTCTCAGGGAAGAGATTGGATATTGTTTTGGCTCGTAACAGTTAGCAGCTGAGCAACTCTTTTTCATCTGGTCTGTGGGCACACAAGCCTCCCTTATTTAGTAGAGTTTTGGATTTTTCCTGAACTTACCAGTGAGGTTTGCTTTGTTATTGCTTACAGCGGTTGTTACCTTGTCCCTGTTATCCATTGTGTTTTTTTACGGTCATTGAGTTTCCAATTTAGGTCTTAGAGCAGTCAAATCCCACTGTTGCGAGTTTTTCATTGGCTGACTGCCTCTGTAATTCCAGTCTCCATTGCTGTGTGGTGAGTGTCCTGTGTTTTTATGTCTTCTGTGTTAATAATCTTTACTGGGTTTTGATAAGAATATTCTTTTTCAAGTTCTTCTCGTTTACTCCTGTGACTAAAGTCTGGTAACTTCCTAGAATTAGGATCTCCATGGCTCATCTTTCTTTTGTCCTGGGTATCACCACTACTGGTCCTACAACTTAAGTGCTGAGGAGGAGAGGAGAAGCAAGCAGACAGCAGAGAATTTTGGGGTGCCGGTGAGGTAGTCAGGCTTTTTCTCATCATTGTGGGGCTGATGGTGAGGAGGAAGTTGAGTATGTCTAGAAGAGCAAAGTGTTCTTTGGCAACATAGTATTTACTTTTGGTTTGGCAGGCACTGTGTGGGCCACCTTGGGAATGGGAAGAGCATTTGAGATGAGCTGGGTAGTAGGGAGAAGGAGCATGGGGCAGACTTCTCACAGGTGTGAGTAATTCTCTTAATTTAATTACCCTGGGTGATAACAGCTGCAGCATCTGACATAAGAACTGCTGTGGAGCAAGTGAGTGGAAGAACATGGCAGTTAGGCAGAGCAAGTTGTCATGTAAGGTGCTGACATTGATCAGTGCAATGCTGGCTGTTGGCACTATTTTAGTTTTCTCATTGGTTTTCTTACAGATGGCCAAGTGGAACCTGGCAACTGTAGGATCATCCCAGGGAGCTGATGCTCTTGGAGTTTTTTCTGCTGAGGAAGCCTCCTGGTGGTCTGAAAGCTAAGTTGAGGGACGGGGGCAGGGGTGGGGTGTGACAGAGGGGAGAAGGCTGGGGATGGCAGGGTGGAGTTTTAAAAGTAGCCTAGGGGAGAGGGCTGTGCAGGAAATGTCCCCTTTGGGCATGGAGAGCAGGAGGGTGTTACTTCTCAGCCCAAAGCTAGCATGTTCCAGGTAGGGCCGTTCCAGCTTGTCTGTGCTGTGTGCTTTATATTCTGTTTCTCTTTCATGTTTCTTAAGCCTTGATGTCCCCTTCGCTTTAAAGGAATGCAGCATATGACTTGAGCAGCATCTCGAGGGTCTTGAATGCCTGTACTCATGGGTACAATGCCAATTAGGCACTGTTCTTCTTGCATCATAACCTAAGTGTGGATTGGCTTCACATTTTCAAAGTTTCTAGTCAGCCATCTTTTCCTGTGACCTTGCAGACTGTGTTGGTGGCCACAATCGCTAGTCTTATATTTTCAAGGATCCCTGTAGGCCTAAGACTTCTTCCATGCATCTTGTGTCTTTAGACATTTAAAAGGTGATCCTCTCACGTACATCATCCCAGTCTTGGCCACATACCATTGTAATGAGGGATCCTTTACAGCATGCCGGACATGCCTTGAGCACCATATCTAGGGTCCTGAATGCTTGTACCCATCAATGCACTGTCGATTGGGCACTGCTTTTCTTGCATCGTGCTCCTAAAGCCGGGATTGTTCTCGTGTTTTGGCACTGTGTTTTTCTCCTTGTTTTCCTTGCAGATGCTGAAGAGGAACCCAGTGACTGCAGGATTATTTCTGTTAGCTGATGTGATTTGAGCTGCTTTGGCCAAGGACAGCTTCATTCGTGGCCCTCTGAAAGCTAAGTTGAGGGACCAGATTTGGGAAGCGGGAGGCGGGTTGGGGATAGCAGGGAGGGGTTTTGAAGGTAGCCTAGGCTGTGCAGGGAGAGTCCTCTTTGGGCAGGTGAAGGCAGAGGGGCGTACTTCTCAGCCCAAACCCTGAATGGGCAGGGCAGTTCCAGCCTGTATCTGTTATCTAGTTTGTGTAGTCACTGTGCTGTGTCTGAAATTTTCTGCAGGTCTTGATGTCCTCTTTTGTACTCGAGGCATGCCGGATGTGCCTTGGGCACCATGTCTAGGGTCCCAAATGCTCGTACTGATCAAAGCAGTGTCGATGGGGCACTGCTTTTCTTTCTTCACATTTTTAAAGTGTGGATCGCTCTTGTGTTTTGGAAGCATCCGGTCAGTTGTCTTCTGCTGCAGCCTTGCAGCCGGCCTTATTATCCAGGATAGTTAGTCTTCCGTTTTGTTGGATCCCTGTTCTGGGATTTGTTCCATCCATCCTCTGCATCTTTAGGACCTTAAAAGGGTTTCTTGCCCGTTCATCTTGCCAGTTGCAGCCACATCTCTTTGGAACCATCTTTGCTTTTCCAGGGCTATCGTAGGTTCTTCCTCAGAGCCCTGTCCATTGCCTTGCCCATTGGCAAGCGTGGTCCAAGAGTCCTCCATGTTGCTGCAAATCTTCTTTTGTCCTCGGTTCACGACATCGGTCTTGTGTGTTAGTGTTCCGTGTGTATTTGTGTCCAGTTCAAGCTGCTCTGCCTGGTGCACGGAGGAGGTGATAAGAGTCAGCCAAGGTATAGCGGCCCGGTTCTTAATGTTTTAATGTGACTAGACCATGCAGTCTAGGGGCATCCATTACTTTGGAGAGCTAGCAGCCCTAAGTGTGGTAGTTTCTGCTAGTCTCTGAAACCATGGAGGGGATGCAGAGAAGTACTGTAGGGAAGCTGCTATGATCAAATTCTGGCTTTTGTTAGAGTCTTCTCTGGAAGCGCCTTCACTGCAAGCTGCAGAAGAATGTCTAACAGAACGGTTTAGTATAGGGTACTGAATTGTGACTTACTTTCGCCTAATAAGGCGATTTGGGAAAAGAGAGTGTCTCCCGCAGGGAAGATGCTAGCATGGAATGCTGCTGTTTCTGAATGTCTTCTCTTAGAGTGCTTTCAGTGCAAAGCAAGTCTTGTAGAATGTTCAGTCTCGGCTTGTGTACAGTAACATCAGAATGGCGGTTAAAGTGTCACTTTGAAATTTCATACCGTTCAGCACAAGGACTGCGGGGAATCTGCTACAATCAAATGCTGGCTCTCAGTAGAGTCTTCTCCGGAAGTGCTTTCACTTCAAGCTGGTTAAGCTCGACTAACAGAACGTTTAATATAAGGTACTGAGTTGAGACTGAACTGCACCTCCGCCCTCTGCGGCCCTGCTCTTACCCTCTGCGGCCCTGCTCTTACCCTCTGCGGCCCTGCTCTTACCCTCTGCGGCCCTGCTCTTACCCTCTGCGGCCCTGCTCTTACCCTCTGCGGCCCTGCTCTTACCCTCTGCGGCCCTGCTCTTACCCTCTGCGGCCCTGCTCTTACCCCTGTCCGGTATTTTCCACACTTGCCCGGCCCGACTTGGGCCCATCCCGGCACGACTTGGGCACTTGTCCCGTGTTCTCTGCCTTTGTCCGCCCCTCTGTGGCCTTGTCCCGTGTTCTCCGCCCTTGTCCGCCCCTCTGTGGCCTTGTCCCGTGTTCTCCGCCTTTGTCCGCCCCTCTGTGGCCTTGTCCCGTGTTCTCCGCCCTTGTCCGCCCCTCTGTGGCGTTGTCCCGTGTTCTCCGCCCTTGTCCGCAAGTCATTGCCCTTGTCCGCAAGTCATTGCTCTTGTCCGCAAGTCATTGCCCTTGTCCGGTATTCTCCGCCCCTCTTTGCCCATGTCCGCCCCTCTTTGCCCATGTCCGCCCCTCTTTGCCCATGTCCGCCCCTCTTTGCCCTTGTCCGCTCAAATTTGCATTCGTCCGGTGTTCTCCACGTTTCTCCGCCCCTCTTTGCCCCGGTCCGCCCCTCTTTGCCCCGGTCCGCCCCTCTTTGCCCCGGTCCGCCCCTCTTTGCCCCGGTCCGCCCCTCTTTGCCCCGGTCCGCCCCTCTTTGCCCCGGTCCGCCCCTCTTTGCCCCGGTCCGCCCCTCTTTGCCCCGGTCCGCCCCTCTTTGCCCCGGTCCGCCCCTCTTTGCCCCGGTCCGCCCCTCTTTGCCCCGGTCCGCCCCTCTTTGCCCCGGTCCGCCCCTCTTTGCCCCGGTCCGCCCCTCTTTGCCCCGGTCCGCCCCTCTTTGCCCCGGTCCGCCCCTCTTTGCCCCGGTCCGCCCCTCTTTGCCCCGGTCCGCCCCTCTTTGCCCCGGTCCGCCCCTCTTTGCCCCGGTCCGCCCCTCTTTGCCCCGGTCCGCCCCTCTTTGCCCCGGTCCGCCCCTCTTTGCCCCGGTCCGCCCCTCTTTGCCCCGGTCCGCCCCTCTTTGCCCCGGTCCGCCCCTCTTTGCCCCGGTCCGCCCCTCTTTGCCCCGGTCCGCCCCTCTTTGCCCCGGTCCGCCCCTCTTTGCCCCGGTCCGCCCCTCTTTGCCCCGGTCCGCCCCTCTTTGCCCCGGTCCCGTATTCTCCGCACTTGTCCGCCCCTCTTTGCCCCGGTCCGCCCCTCTTTGCCCTTGTCCCGTATTCTCCACAATTGTCCGCCCCTCTTTGCCCCGGTCCGCCCCTCTTTGCCCCGGTCCGCCCCTCTTTGCCCCGGTCCGCCCCTCTTTGCCCCGGTCCGCCCCTCTTTGCCCCGGTCCGCCCCTCTTTGCCCCGGTCCGCCCCTCTTTGCCCCGGTCCGCCCCTCTTTGCCCCGGTCCGCCCCTCTTTGCCCCGGTCCGCCCCTCTTTGCCCCGGTCCGCCCCTCTTTGCCCCGGTCCGCCCCTCTTTGCCCCGGTCCGCCCCTCTTTGCCCCGGTCCGCCCCTCTTCGCCCCGGTCCCGTATTCTCCGCACTTGTCCGCCCCTCTTTGCCCCGGTCCGCCCCTCTTTGCCCTTGTCCCGTATTCTCCACAATTGTCCGCCCCTCTTTGCCCCGGTCCGCCCCTCTTTGCCCCGGTCCGCCCCTCTTTGCCCCGGTCCGCCCCTCTTTGCCCCGGTCCGCCCCTCTTTGCCCCGGTCCGCCCCTCTTTGCCCCGGTCCGCCCCTCTTTGCCCCGGTCCGCCCCTCTTTGCCCCGGTCCGCCCCTCTTTGCCCCGGTCCGCCCCTCTTTGCCCCGGTCCGCCCCTCTTTGCCCCGGTCCGCCCCTCTTTGCCCCGGTCCGCCCCTCTTTGCCCCGGTCCGCCCCTCTTTGCCCCGGTCCGCCCCTCTTTGCCCCGGTCCGCCCCTCTTTGCCCCGGTCCGCCCCTCTTTGCCCCGGTCCGCCCCTCTTTGCCCCGGTCCGCCCCTCTTTGCCCCGGTCCGCCCCTCTTTGCCCCGGTCCGCCCCTCTTTGCCCCGGTCCGCCCCTCTTTGCCCCGGTCCGCCCCTCTTTGCCCCGGTCCGCCCCTCTTTGCCCCGGTCCGCCCCTCTTTGCCCCGGTCCGCCCCTCTTTGCCCCGGTCCGCCCCTCTTTGCCCCGGTCCGCCCCTCTTTGCCCCGGTCCGCCCCTCTTTGCCCCGGTCCGCCCCTCTTTGCCCCGGTCCGCCCCTCTTTGCCCCGGTCCGCCCCTCTTTGCCCTTGTCCGCCCCTCTTTGCCCTTGTCCGCCCCTCTTTGCCCTTGTCCGCCCCTCTTTGCCCTTGTCCGCCCCTCTTTGCCCTTGTCCCGTATTCTCCACACTTGTCCGCCCCTCTTTGCCCTTGTCCGCCCCTCTTTGCCCTTGTCCGCCCCTCTTTGCCCTTGTCCGCCCCTCTTTGCCCTTGTCCGCCCCTCTTTGCCCTTGTCCGCCCCTCTTTGCCCTTGTCCGCCCCTCTTTGCCCTTGTCCGCCCCTCTTTGCCCTTGTCCGCCCCTCTTTGCCCTTGTCCGCCCCTCTTTGCCCTTGTCCGCCCCTCTTTGCCCTTGTCCGCCCCTCTTTGCCCTTGTCCGCCCCTCTTTGCCCTTGTCCGCCCCTCTTTGCCCTTGTCCGCCCCTCTTTGCCCTTGTCCGCCCCTCTTTGCCCTTGTCCGCCCCTCTTTGCCCTTGTCCCGTATTCTCCACACTTGTCCGCCCCTCTTTGCCCTTGTCCGCCCCTCTTTGCCCTTGTCCGCCCCTCTTTGCCCTTGTCCGCCCCTCTTTGCCCTTGTCCGCCCCTCTTTGCCCTTGTCCGCCCCTCTTTGCCCTTGTCCGCCCCTCTTTGCCCTTGTCCGCCCCTCTTTGCCCTTGTCCGCCCCTCTTTGCCCTTGTCCGCCCCTCTTTGCCCTTGTCCGCCCCTCTTTGCCCTTGTCCGCCCCTCTTTGCCCTTGTCCGCCCCTCTTTGCCCTTGTCCGCCCCTCTTTGCCCTTGTCCGCCCCTCTTTGCCCTTGTCCGCCCCTCTTTGCCCTTGTCCGCCCCTCTTTGCCCTTGTCCGCCCCTCTTTGCCCTTGTCCGCCCCTCTTTGCCCTTGTCCGCCCCTCTTTGCCCTTGTCCCGTATTCTCCACACTTGTCCGCCCCTCTTTGCCCTTGTCCGCCCCTCTTTGCCCTTGTCCGCCCCTCTTTGCCCTTGTCCGCCCCTCTTTGCCCTTGTCCGCCCCTCTTTGCCCTTGTCCGCCCCTCTTTGCCCTTGTCCGCCCCTCTTTGCCCTTGTCCGCCCCTCTTTGCCCTTGTCCGCCCCTCTTTGCCCTTGTCCGCCCCTCTTTGCCCTTGTCCGCCCCTCTTTGCCCTTGTCCGCCCCTCTTTGCCCTTGTCCGCCCCTCTTTGCCCTTGTCCGCCCCTCTTTGCCCTTGTCCGCCCCTCTTTGCCCTTGTCCGCCCCTCTTTGCCCTTGTCCGCCCCTCTTTGCCCTTGTCCGCCCCTCTTTGCCCTTGTCCGCCCCTCTTTGCCCTTGTCCGCCCCTCTTTGCCCTTGTCCGCCCCTCTTTGCCCTTGTCCCGTATTCTCCACACTTGTCCGCCCCTCTTTGCCCTTGTCCGCCCCTCTTTGCCCTTGTCCGCCCCTCTTTGCCCTTGTCCGCCCCTCTTTGCCCTTGTCCGCCCCTCTTTGCCCTTGTCCGCCCCTCTTTGCCCTTGTCCGCCCCTCTTTGCCCTTGTCCGCCCCTCTTTGCCCTTGTCCGCCCCTCTTTGCCCTTGTCCGCCCCTCTTTGCCCTTGTCCGCCCCTCTTTGCCCTTGTCCGCCCCTCTTTGCCCTTGTCCGCCCCTCTTTGCCCTTGTCCCGTATTCTCCACACTTGTCCGCCCCTCTTTGCCCTTGTCCGCCCCTCTTTGCCCTTGTCCGCCCCTCTTTGCCCTTGTCCGCCCCTCTTTGCCCTTGTCCGCCCCTCTTTGCCCTTGTCCGCCCCTCTTTGCCCTTGTCCGCCCCTCTTTGCCCTTGTCCGCCCCTCTTTGCCCTTGTCCGCCCCTCTTTGCCCTTGTCCGCCCCTCTTTGCCCTTGTCCGCCCCTCTTTGCCCTTGTCCGCCCCTCTTTGCCCTTGTCCGCCCCTCTTTGCCCTTGTCCGCCCCTCTTTGCCCTTGTCCGCCCCTCTTTGCCCTTGTCCGCCCCTCTTTGCCCTTGTCCGCCCCTCTTTGCCCTTGTCCGCCCCTCTTTGCCCTTGTCCGCCCCTCTTTGCCCTTGTCCCGTATTCTCCACACTTGTCCGCCCCTCTTTGCCCTTGTCCGCCCCTCTTTGCCCTTGTCCGCCCCTCTTTGCCCTTGTCCGCCCCTCTTTGCCCTTGTCCGCCCCTCTTTGCCCTTGTCCGCCCCTCTTTGCCCTTGTCCGCCCCTCTTTGCCCTTGTCCGCTCAAATTTGCATTCGTCCGGTGTTCTCCGCGTTTCTCCGCCCCTCTTTGCACTTGTCCGCCCCTCTTTGCCCTTGTCCGCCCCTCTTTGCCCCGGTCCGCCCCTCTTTGCCCCGGTCCGCCCCTCTTTGCCCCGGTCCGCCCCTCTTTGCCCCGGTCCGCCCCTCTTTGCCCCGGTCCGCCCCTCTTTGCCCCGGTCCGCCCCTCTTTGCCCCGGTCCGCCCCTCTTTGCCCCGGTCCCGTATTCTCCGCACTGGTCCGCCCCTCTTTGCCCCGGTCCGCCCCTCTTTGCCCCGGTCCGCCCCTCTTTGCCCCGGTCCGCCCCTCTTTGCCCCGGTCCGCCCCTCTTTGCCCCGGTCCCGTTTTCTCCGCACTTGTCCGCCCCTCTTTGCCCCGGTCCGCCCCTCTTTGCCCTTGTCCCGTATTCTCCACAATTGTCCGCCCCTCTTTGCCCCGGTCCGCCCCTCTTTGCCCCGGTCCGCCCCTCTTTGCCCCGGTCCGCCCCTCTTTGCCCCGGTCCGCCCCTCTTTGCCCCGGTCCGCCCCTCTTTGCCCCGGTCCGCCCCTCTTTGCCCCGGTCCGCCCCTCTTTGCCCCGGTCCGCCCCTCTTTGCCCCGGTCCCGTATTCTCCGCACTTGTCCGCCCCTCTTTGCCCCGGTCCGCCCCTCTTTGCCCTTGTCCCGTATTCTCCACAATTGTCCGCCCCTCTTTGCCCCGGTCCGCCCCTCTTTGCCCCGGTCCGCCCCTCTTTGCCCCGGTCCGCCCCTCTTTGCACTTGTCCCGTATTCTCCAAACTTGTCCGCCCCTCTTTGCCCCGGTCCGCCCCTCTTTGCCCCGGTCCGCCCCTCTTTGCCCTTGTCCCGTATTCTCCACACTTGTCCGCCCCTCTTTGCCCCGGTCCGCCCCTCTTTGCCCTTGTCCCGTATTCTCCACACTTGTCCGCCCCTCTTTGCCCCGGTCCGCCCCTCTTTGCCCTTGTCCCGTATTCTCCACACTTGTCCGCCCCTCTTTGCCCCGGTCCGCCCCTCTTTGCCCTTGTCCCGTATTCTCCACACTTGTCCGCCCCTCTTTGCCCCGGTCCGCCCCTCTTTGCCCTTGTCCCGTATTCTCCACACTTGTCCGCCCCTCTTTGCCCCGGTCCGCCCCTCTTTGCCCCGGTCCGCCCCTCTTTGCCCTTGTCCCGTATTCTCCACACTTGTCCGCCCCTCTTTGCCCCGGTCCGCCCCTCTTTGCCCCGGTCCGCCCCTCTTTGCCCCGGTCCGCCCCTCTTTGCCCCGGTCCGCCCCTCTTTGCCCCGGTCCGCCCCTCTTTGCCCCGGTCCGCCCCTCTTTGCCCCGGTCCGCCCCTCTTTGCCCCGGTCCGCCCCTCTTTGCCCCGGTCCGCCCCTCTTTGCCCCGGTCCGCCCCTCTTTGCCCTTGTCCGCCCCTCTTTGCCCTTGTCCGCCCCTCTTTGCCCTTGTCCGCCCCTCTTTGCCCTTGTCCCGTATTCTCCACACTTGTCCGCCCCTCTTTGCCCTTGTCCGCCCCTCTTTGCCCTTGTCCGCCCCTCTTTGCCCTTGTCCGCCCCTCTTTGCCCTTGTCCGCCCCTCTTTGCCCTTGTCCGCCCCTCTTTGCCCTTGTCCGCCCCTCTTTGCCCTTGTCCGCCCCTCTTTGCCCTTGTCCGCCCCTCTTTGCCCTTGTCCGCCCCTCTTTGCCCTTGTCCGCCCCTCTTTGCCCTTGTCCGCCCCTCTTTGCCCTTGTCCGCCCCTCTTTGCCCTTGTCCCGTATTCTCCACACTTGTCCGCCCCTCTTTGCCCTTGTCCGCCCCTCTTTGCCCTTGTCCGCCCCTCTTTGCCCTTGTCCGCCCCTCTTTGCCCTTGTCCGCCCCTCTTTGCCCTTGTCCGCCCCTCTTTGCCCTTGTCCGCCCCTCTTTGCCCTTGTCCGCCCCTCTTTGCCCTTGTCCGCCCCTCTTTGCCCTTGTCCGCCCCTCTTTGCCCTTGTCCGCCCCTCTTTGCCCTTGTCCGCCCCTCTTTGCCCTTGTCCCGTATTCTCCACACTTGTCCGCCCCTCTTTGCCCTTGTCCGCCCCTCTTTGCCCTTGTCCGCCCCTCTTTGCCCTTGTCCGCCCCTCTTTGCCCTTGTCCGCCCCTCTTTGCCCTTGTCCGCCCCTCTTTGCCCTTGTCCGCCCCTCTTTGCCCTTGTCCGCCCCTCTTTGCCCTTGTCCGCCCCTCTTTGCCCTTGTCCGCCCCTCTTTGCCCTTGTCCGCCCCTCTTTGCCCTTGTCCGCCCCTCTTTGCCCTTGTCCGCCCCTCTTTGCCCTTGTCCGCCCCTCTTTGCCCTTGTCCGCCCCTCTTTGCCCTTGTCCCGTATTCTCCACACTTGTCCGCCCCTCTTTGCCCTTGTCCCGTATTCTCCACACTTGTCCGCCCCTCTTTGCCCTTGTCCCGTATTCTCCACACTTGTCCGCCCCTCTTTGCCCTTGTCCGCCCCTCTTTGCCCTTGTCCGCCCCTCTTTGCCCTTGTCCGCCCCTCTTTGCCCTTTTCCGCCCCTCTTTGCCCTTGTCCGCCCCTCTTTGCCCTTGTCCCGTATTCTCCACACTTGTCCGCCCCTCTTTGCCCTTGTCCGCCCCTCTTTGCCCTTGTCCGCCCCTCTTTGCCCTTGTCCGCCCCTCTTTGCCCTTGTCCGCCCCTCTTTGCCCTTGTCCGCCCCTCTTTGCCCTTGTCCGCCCCTCTTTGCCCTTGTCCGCCCCTCTTTGCCCTTGTCCGCCCCTCTTTGCCCTTGTCCGCCCCTCTTTGCCCTTGTCCGCCCCTCTTTGCCCTTGTCCGCCCCTCTTTGCCCTTGTCCGCCCCTCTTTGCCCTTGTCCGCCCCTCTTTGCCCTTGTCCCGTATTCTCCACACTTGTCCGCCCCTCTTTGCCCTTATCCGCCCCTCTTTGCCCTTGTCCCGTATTCTCCACACTTGTCCGCCCCTCTTTGCCCTTGTCCCGTATTCTCCACACTTGTCCGCCCCTCTTTGCCCTTGTCCCGTATTCTCCACACTTGTCCGCCCCTCTTTGCCCTTGTCCGCCCCTCTTTGCCCTTGTCCGCCCCTCTTTGCCCTTGTCCGCCCCTCTTTGCCCTTGTCCGCCCCTCTTTGCCCTTGTCCGCCCCTCTTTGCCCTTGTCCGCCCCTCTTTGCCCTTGTCCGCCCCTCTTTGCCCTTGTCCGCCCCTCTTTGCCCTTGTCCGCCCCTCTTTGCCCTTGTCCGCCCCTCTTTGCCCTTGTCAAGTATTCTCCACACTTGTCCGCCCCTCTTTGCCCTTGTCCCGTATTCTCCACACTTGTCCGCCCCTCTTTGCCCTTGTCCGCCCCTCTTTGCCCTTGTCCGCCCCTCTTTGCCCTTGTCCGCCCCTCTTTGCCCTTGTCCGCCCCTCTTTGCCCTTGTCCGCCCCTCTTTGCCCTTGTCCGCCCCTCTTTGCCCTTGTCCGCCCCTCTTTGCCCTTGTCCGCCCCTCTTTGCCCTTGTCCGCCCCTCTTTGCCCTTGTCCGCCCCTCTTTGCCCTTGTCCGCCCCTCTTTGCCCTTGTCCGCCCCTCTTTGCCCTTGTCAAGTATTCTCCACACTTGTCCGCCCCTCTTTGCCCTTGTCCCGTATTCTCCACACTTGTCCGCCCCTCTTTGCCCTTGTCCCGTATTCTCCACACTTGTCCGCCCCTCTTTGCCCTTGTCCCGTATTCTCCACACTTGTCCGCCCCTCTTTGCCCCGGTCCGCCCCTCTTTGCCCCGGTCCGCCCCTCTTTGCCCCGGTCCGCCCCTCTTTGCCCCGGTCCGCCCCTCTTTGCCCTTGTCCCGTATTCTCCACACTTGTCCGCCCCTCTTTGCCCCGGTCCGCCCCTCTTTGCCCCGGTCCGCCCCTCTTTGCCCCGGTCCGCCCCTCTTTGCCCCGGTCCGCCCCTCTTTGCCCCGGTCCGCCCCTCTTTGCCCCGGTCCGCCCCTCTTTGCCCCGGTCCGCCCCTCTTTGCCCCGGTCCGCCCCTCTTTGCCCCGGTCCGCCCCTCTTTGCCCCGGTCCGCCCCTCTTTGCCCCGGTCCGCCCCTCTTTGCCCCGGTCCGCCCCTCTTTGCCCTTGTCCGCCCCTCTTTGCCCTTGTCCGCCCCTCTTTGCCCTTGTCCGCCCCTCTTTGCCCTTGTCCGCCCCTCTTTGCCCCGGTCCGCCCCTCTTTGCCCCGGTCCGCCCCTCTTTGCCCCGGTCCGCCCCTCTTTGCCCCGGTCCGCCCCTCTTTGCCCCGGTCCGCCCCTCTTTGCCCCGGTCCGCCCCTCTTTGCCCCGGTCCGCCCCTCTTTGCCCCGGTCCGCCCCTCTTTGCCCCGGTCCGCCCCTCTTTGCCCCGGTCCGCCCCTCTTTGCCCCGGTCCGCCCCTCTTTGCCCCGGTCCGCCCCTCTTTGCCCCGGTCCGCCCCTCTTTGCCCCGGTCCGCCCCTCTTTGCCCTTGTCCGCCCCTCTTTGCCCTTGTCCGCCCCTCTTTGCCCTTGTCCGCCCCTCTTTGCCCTTGTCCGCCCCTCTTTGCCCTTGTCCGCCCCTCTTTGCCCTTGTCCCGTATTCTCCACACTTGTCCGCCCCTCTTTGCCCCGGTCCGCCCCTCTTTGCCCCGGTCCGCCCCTCTTTGCCCCGGTCCGCCCCTCTTTGCCCCGGTCCGCCCCTCTTTGCCCTTGTCCGCCCCTCTTTGCCCTTGTCCGCCCCTCTTTGCCCTTGTCCGCCCCTCTTTGCCCTTGTCCGCCCCTCTTTGCCCTTGTCCGCCCCTCTTTGCCCTTGTCCGCCCCTCTTTGCCCTTGTCCGCCCCTCTTTGCCCTTGTCCGCCCCTCTTTGCCCTTGTCCGCCCCTCTTTGCCCTTGTCCGCCCCTCTTTGCCCTTGTCCGCCCCTCTTTGCCCTTGTCCGCCCCTCTTTGCCCTTGTCCGCCCCTCTTTGCCCTTGTCCGCCCCTCTTTGCCCTTGTCCGCCCCTCTTTGCCCTTGTCCCGTATTCTCCACACTTGTCCGCCCCTCTTTGCCCTTGTCCCGTATTCTCCACACTTGTCCGCCGCTCTTTGCCCTTGTCCGCCCCTCTTTGCCCTTGTCCGCCCCTCTTTGCCCTTGTCCGCCCCTCTTTGCCCTTGTCCGCCCCTCTTTGCCCTTGTCCGCCCCTCTTTGCCCTTGTCCGCCCCTCTTTGCCCTTGTCCCGTATTCTCCACACTTGTCCGCCCCTCTTTGCCCTTGTCCGCCCCTCTTTGCCCTTGTCCGCCCCTCTTTGCCCTTGTCCGCCCCTCTTTGCCCTTGTCCGCCCCTCTTTGCCCTTGTCCGCCCCTCTTTGCCCTTGTCCGCCCCTCTTTGCCCTTGTCCGCCCCTCTTTGCCCTTGTCCGCCCCTCTTTGCCCTTGTCCGCCCCTCTTTGCCCTTGTCCGCCCCTCTTTGCCCTTGTCCGCCCCTCTTTGCCCTTGTCCGCCCCTCTTTGCCCTTGTCCGCCCCTCTTTGCCCTTGTCCGCCCCTCTTTGCCCTTATCCGCCCCTCTTTGCCCTTGTGCCGTATTCTCCACACTTGTCCGCCCCTCTTTGCCCTTGTCCGCCCCTCTTTGCCCTTGTCCGCCCCTCTTTGCCCTTGTCCGCCCCTCTTTGCCCTTGTCCGCCCCTCTTTGCCCTTGTCCGCCCCTCTTTGCCCTTGTCCGCCCCTCTTTGCCCTTGTCCGCCCCTCTTTGCCCTTGTCCGCCCCTCTTTGCCCTTGTCCGCCCCTCTTTGCCCTTGTCCGCCCCTCTTTGCCCTTGTCCGCCCCTCTTTGCCCTTGTCCGCCCCTCTTTGCCCTTGTCCCGTATTCTCCACACTTGTCCGCCCCTCTTTGCCCTTGTCCCGTATTCTCCACACTTGTCCGCCCCTCTTTGCCCTTGTCCCGTATTCTCCACACTTGTCCGCCCCTCTTTGCCCTTGTCCGCCCCTCTTTGCCCTTGTCCGCCCCTCTTTGCCCTTGTCCGCCCCTCTTTGCCCTTGTCCGCCCCTCTTTGCCCTTGTCCGCCCCTCTTTGCCCTTGTCCGCCCCTCTTTGCCCTTGTCCGCCCCTCTTTGCCCCGGTCCGCCCCTCTTTGCCCCGGTCCGCCCCTCTTTGCCCCGGTCCGCCCCTCTTTGCCCCGGTCCGCCCCTCTTTGCCCCGGTCCGCCCCTCTTTGCCCCGGTCCGCCCCTCTTTGCCCCGGTCCGCCCCTCTTTGCCCTTGTCCGCCCCTCTTTGCCCTTGTCCGCCCCTCTTTGCCCTTGTCCGCCCCTCTTTGCCCTTGTCCGCCCCTCTTTGCCCTTGTCCGCCCCTCTTTGCCCTTGTCCGCCCCTCTTTGCCCTTGTCCCGTATTCTCCACACTTGTCCGCCCCTCTTTGCCCTTGTCCGCCCCTCTTTGCCCTTGTCCGCCCCTCTTTGCCCTTGTCCGCCCCTCTTTGCCCTTGTCCGCCCCTCTTTGCCCTTGTCCGCCCCTCTTTGCCCTTGTCCGCCCCTCTTTGCCCTTGTCCGCCCCTCTTTGCCCTTGTCCGCCCCTCTTTGCCCTTGTCCGCCCCTCTTTGCCCTTGTCCGCCCCTCTTTGCCCTTGTCCGCCCCTCTTTGCCCTTGTCCGCCCCTCTTTGCCCTTGTCCCGTATTCTCCACACTTGTCCGCCCCTCTTTGCCCTTGTCCGCCCCTCTTTGCCCTTGTCCGCCCCTCTTTGCCCTTGTCCGCCCCTCTTTGCCCTTGTCCCGTATTCTCCACACTTGTCCGCCCCTCTTTGCCCTTGTCCGCCCCTCTTTGCCCTTGTCCGCCCCTCTTTGCCCTTGTCCGCCCCTCTTTGCCCTTGTCCGCCCCTCTTTGCCCTTGTCCCGTATTCTCCACACTTGTCCGCCCCTCTTTGCCCTTGTCCGCCCCTCTTTGCCCTTGTCCGCCCCTCTTTGCCCTTGTCCGCCCCTCTTTGCCCTTGTCCCGTATTCTCCACACTTGTCCGCCCCTCTTTGCCCTTGTCCCGTATTCTCCACACTTGTCCGCCCCTCTTTGCCCTTGTCCGCCCCTCTTTGCCCTTGTCCGCCCCTCTTTGCCCTTGTCCGCCCCTCTTTGCCCTTGTCCGCCCCTCTTTGCCCCGGTCCGCCCCTCTTTGCCCCGGTCCGCCCCTCTTTGCCCCGGTCCGCCCCTCTTTGCCCCGGTCCGCCCCTCTTTGCCCCGGTCCGCCCCTCTTTGCCCCGGTCCGCCCCTCTTTGCCCCGGTCCGCCCCTCTTTGCCCCGGTCCGCCCCTCTTTGCCCCGGTCCGCCCCTCTTTGCCCCGGTCCGCCCCTCTTTGCCCCGGTCCGCCCCTCTTTGCCCCGGTCCGCCCCTCTTTGCCCCGGTCCGCCCCTCTTTGCCCCGGTCCGCCCCTCTTTGCCCTTGTCCGCCCCTCTTTGCCCTTGTCCCGTATTCTCCACACTTGTCCGCCCCTCTTTGCCCTTGTCCGCCCCTCTTTGCCCTTGTCCGCCCCTCTTTGCCCTTGTCCGCCCCTCTTTGCCCTTGTCCCGCCCTCTTTGCCCTTGTCCCGTATTCTCCACACTTGTCCGCCCCTCTTTGCCCTTGTCCGCCCCTCTTTGCCCTTGTCCCGTATTCTCCACACTTGTCCGCCCCTCTTTGCCCTTGTCCGCCCCTCTTTGCCCTTGTCCGCCCCTCTTTGCCCTTGTCCGCCCCTCTTTGCCCTTGTCCGCCCCTCTTTGCCCTTGTCCGCCCCTCTTTGCCCTTGTCCGCCCCTCTTTGCCCTTGTCCGCCCCTCTTTGCCCTTGTCCGCCCCTCTTTGCCCTTGTCCGCCCCTCTTTGCCCTTGTCCCGTATTCTCCACACTTGTCCGCCCCTCTTTGCCCTTGTCCCGTATTCTCCACACTTGTCCGCCCCTCTTTGCCCTTGTCCGCCCCTCTTTGCCCTTGTCCGCCCCTCTTTGCCCTTGTCCGCCCCTCTTTGCCCTTGTCCGCCCCTCTTTGCCCTTGTCCCGTATTCTCCACACTTGTCCGCCCCTCTTTGCCCTTGTCCGCCCCTCTTTGCCCTTGTCCGCCCCTCTTTGCCCTTGTCCGCCCCTCTTTGCCCTTGTCCGCCCCTCTTTGCCCTTGTCCGCCCCTCTTTGCCCTTGTCCGCCCCTCTTTGCCCTTGTCCGCCCCTCTTTGCCCTTGTCCGCCCCTCTTTGCCCTTGTCCGCCCCTCTTTGCCCTTGTCCGCCCCTCTTTGCCCTTGTCCGCCCCTCTTTGCCCTTGTCCGCCCCTCTTTGCCCTTGTCCGCCCCTCTTTGCCCTTGTCCGCCCCTCTTTGCCCTTGTCCGCCCCTCTTTGCCCTTGTCCCGTATTCTCCACACTTGGTCCGCCCCTCTTTGCCCTTGTCCGCCCCTCTTTGCCCTTGTCCCGTATTCTCCACACTTGTCCGCCCCTCTTTGCCCTTGTCCGCCCCTCTTTGCCCTTGTCCCGTATTCTCCACACTTTTCCGCCCCTCTTTGCCCTTGTCCGCCCCTCTTTGCCCTTGTCCCGTATTCTCCACACTTGTCCGCCCCTCTTTGCCCTTGTCCGCCCCTCTTTGCACTTGTCCGCCCCTCTTTGCCCTTGTCCGCCTCTCTTTGCCCTTGTCCCGTATTCTCCACACTTGTCCGCCCCTCTTTGCCCTTGTCCGCCCCTCTTTGCCCTTGTCCGCCCCTCTTTGCCCTTGTCCGCCCCTCTTTGCCCTTGTCCGCCCCTCTTTGCCCTTGTCCGCCCCTCTTTGCCCTTGTCCGCCCCTCTTTGCCCTTGTCCGCCCCTCTTTGCCCTTGTCCGCCCCTCTTTGCCCTTGTCCGCCCCTCTTTGCCCTTGTCCGCCCCTCTTTGCCCTTGTCCGCCCCTCTTTGCCCTTGTCCGCCCCTCTTTGCCCTTGTCCGCCCCTCTTTGCCCTTGTCCGCCCCTCTTTGCCCTTGTCCGCCCCTCTTTGCCCTTGTCCGCCCCTCTTTGCCCTTGTCCGCCCCTCTTTGCCCTTGTCCGCCCCTCTTTGCCCTTGTCCGCCCCTCTTTGCCCTTGTCCGCCCCTCTTTGCCCTTGTCCGCCCCTCTTTGCCCTTGTCCGCCCCTCTTTGCCCTTGTCCGCCCCTCTTTGCCCTTGTCCGCCCCTCTTTGCCCTTGTCCGCCCCTCTTTGCCCTTGTCCCGTATTCTCCACACTTGTCCGCCCCTCTTTGCCCTTGTCCCGTATTCTCCACACTTGTCCGCCCCTCTTTGCCCTTGTCCCGTATTCTCCACACTTGTCCGCCCCTCTTTGCCCTTGTCCGCCCCTCTTTGCCCTTGTCCGCCCCTCTTTGCCCTTGTCCGCCCCTCTTTGCCCTTGTCCGCCCCTCTTTGCCCTTGTCCGCCCCTCTTTGCCCTTGTCCGCCCCTCTTTGCCCTTGTCCGCCCCTCTTTGCCCTTGTCCGCCCCTCTTTGCCCTTGTCCGCCCCTCTTTGCCCTTGTCCGCCCCTCTTTGCCCTTGTCCGCCCCTCTTTGCCCTTGTCCGCCCCTCTTTGCCCTTGTCCGCCCCTCTTTGCCCTTGTCCGCCCCTCTTTGCCCTTGTCCGCCCCTCTTTGCCCTTGTCCGCCCCTCTTTGCCCTTGTCCGCCCCTCTTTGCCCTTGTCCGCCCCTCTTTGCCCTTGTCCGCCCCTCTTTGCCCTTGTCCGCCCCTCTTTGCCCTTGTCCGCCCCTCTTTGCCCTTGTCCGCCCCTCTTTGCCCTTGTCCGCCCCTCTTTGCCCTTGTCCGCCCCTCTTTGCCCTTGTCCGCCCCTCTTTGCCCTTGTCCGCCCCTCTTTGCCCTTGTCCGCCCCTCTTTGCCCTTGTCCGCCCCTCTTTGCCCTTGTCCCGTATTCTCCACACTTGTCCGCCCCTCTTTGCCCTTGTCCGCCCCTCTTTGCCCTTGTCCGCCCCTCTTTGCCCTTGTCCGCCCCTCTTTGCCCTTGTCCGCCCCTCTTTGCCCTTGTCCGCCCCTCTTTGCCCTTGTCCGCCCCTCTTTGCCCTTGTCCGCCCCTCTTTGCCCTTGTCCGCCCCTCTTTGCCCTTGTCCCGTATTCTCCACACTTGTCCGCCCCTCTTTGCCCTTGTCCCGTATTCTCCACACTTGTCCGCCCCTCTTTGCCCTTGTCCGCCCCTCTTTGCCCTTGTCCGCCCCTCTTTGCCCTTGTCCGCCCCTCTTTGCCCTTGTCCGCCCCTCTTTGCCCTTGTCCCGTATTCTCCACACTTGTCCGCCCCTCTTTGCCCTTGTCCGCCCCTCTTTGCCCTTGTCCGCCCCTCTTTGCCCTTGTCCGCCCCTCTTTGCCCTTGTCCGCCCCTCTTTGCCCTTGTCCGCCCCTCTTTGCCCTTGTCCGCCCCTCTTTGCCCTTGTCCGCCCCTCTTTGCCCTTGTCCGCCCCTCTTTGCCCTTGTCCGCCCCTCTTTGCCCTTGTCCGCCCCTCTTTGCCCTTGTCCGCCCCTCTTTGCCCTTGTCCGCCCCTCTTTGCCCTTGTCCCGTATTCTCCACACTTGGTCGCCCCTCTTTGCCCTTGTCCGCCCCTCTTTGCCCTTGTCCCGTATTCTCCACACTTGTCCGCCCCTCTTTGCCCTTGTCCGCCCCTCTTTGCCCTTGTCCCGTATTCTCCACACTTTTCCGCCCCTCTTTGCCCTTGTCCGCCCCTCTTTGCCCTTGTCCCGTATTCTCCACACTTGTCCGCCCCTCTTTGCCCTTGTCCGCCCCTCTTTGCACTTGTCCGCCCCTCTTTGCCCTTGTCCGCCTCTCTTTGCCCTTGTCCCGTATTCTCCACACTTGTCCGCCCCTCTTTGCCCTTGTCCGCCCCTCTTTGCCCTTGTCCGCCCCTCTTTGCCCTTGTCCGCCCCTCTTTGCCCTTGTCCGCCCCTCTTTGCCCTTGTCCGCCCCTCTTTGCCCTTGTCCGCCCCTCTTTGCCCTTGTCCGCCCCTCTTTGCCCTTGTCCGCCCCTCTTTGCCCTTGTCCGCCCCTCTTTGCCCTTGTCCGCCCCTCTTTGCCCTTGTCCGCCCCTCTTTGCCCTTGTCCGCCCCTCTTTGCCCTTGTCCGCCCCTCTTTGCCCTTGTCCGCCCCTCTTTGCCCTTGTCCCGTATTCTCCACACTTGTCCGCCCCTCTTTGCCCTTGTCCCGTATTCTCCACACTTGTCCGCCCCTCTTTGCCCTTGTCCCGTATTCTCCACACTTGTCCGCCCCTCTTTGCCCTTGTCCGCCCCTCTTTGCCCTTGTCCGCCCCTCTTTGCCCTTGTCCGCCCCTCTTTGCCCTTGTCCGCCCCTCTTTGCCCTTGTCCGCCCCTCTTTGCCCTTGTCCGCCCCTCTTTGCCCTTGTCCGCCCCTCTTTGCCCTTGTCCGCCCCTCTTTGCCCTTGTCCGCCCCTCTTTGCCCTTGTCCGCCCCTCTTTGCCCTTGTCCGCCCCTCTTTGCCCTTGTCCGCCCCTCTTTGCCCTTGTCCGCCCCTCTTTGCCCTTGTCCGCCCCTCTTTGCCCTTGTCCGCCCCTCTTTGCCCTTGTCCGCCCCTCTTTGCCCTTGTCCGCCCCTCTTTGCCCTTGTCCCGTATTCTCCACACTTGTCCGCCCCTCTTTGCCCTTGTCCGCCCCTCTTTGCCCTTGTCCCGTATTCTCCACACTTGTCCGCCCCTCTTTGCCCTTGTCCGCCCCTCTTTGCCCTTGTCCGCCCCTCTTTGCCCTTGTCCGCCCCTCTTTGCCCTTGTCCGCCCCTCTTTGCCCTTGTCCGCCCCTCTTTGCCCTTGTCCGCCCCTCTTTGCCCTTGTCCGCCCCTCTTTGCCCTTGTCCGCCCCTCTTTGCCCTTGTCCGCCCCTCTTTGCCCTTGTCCGCCCCTCTTTGCCCTTGTCCGCCCCTCTTTGCCCTTGTCCGCCCCTCTTTGCCCTTGTCCGCCCCTCTTTGCCCTTGTCCGCCCCTCTTTGCCCTTGTCCGCCCCTCTTTGCCCTTGTCCGCCCCTCTTTGCCCTTGTCCGCCCCTCTTTGCCCTTGTCCGCCCCTCTTTGCCCTTGTCCCGTATTCTCCACACTTGTCCGCCCCTCTTTGCCCTTGTCCCGTATTCTCCACACTTGTCCGCCCCTCTTTGCCCTTGTCCGCCCCTCTTTGCCCTTGTCCGCCCCTCTTTGCCCTTGTCCGCCCCTCTTTGCCCTTGTCCGCCCCTCTTTGCCCTTGTCCGCCCCTCTTTGCCCTTGTCCGCCCCTCTTTGCCCTTGTCCCGTATTCTCCACACTTGTCCGCCCCTCTTTGCCCTTGTCCCGTATTCTCCACACTTGTCCGCCCCTCTTTGCCCTTGTCCCGTATTCTCCACACTTGTCCGCCCCTCTTTGCCCTTGTCCGCCCCTCTTTGCCCTTGTCCGCCCCTCTTTGCCCTTGTCCGCCCCTCTTTGCCCTTGTCCGCCCCTCTTTGCCCTTGTCCGCCCCTCTTTGCCCTTGTCCGCCCCTCTTTGCCCTTGTCCGCCCCTCTTTGCCCTTGTCCGCCCCTCTTTGCCCTTGTCCGCCCCTCTTTGCCCTTGTCCCGTATTCTCCACACTTGGTCGCCCCTCTTTGCCCTTGTCCGCCCCTCTTTGCCCTTGTCCCGTATTCTCCACACTTGTCCGCCCCTCTTTGCCCTTGTCCGCCCCTCTTTGCCCTTGTCCCGTATTCTCCACACTTTTCCGCCCCTCTTTGCCCTTGTCCGCCCCTCTTTGCCCTTGTCCCGTATTCTCCACACTTGTCCGCCCCTCTTTGCCCTTGTCCGCCCCTCTTTGCCCTTGTCCGCCCCTCTTTGCCCTTGTCCGCCCCTCTTTGCCCTTGTCCGCCCCTCTTTGCCCTTGTCCCGTATTCTCCACACTTGTCCGCCCCTCTTTGCCCTTGTCCGCCCCTCTTTGCCCTTGTCCGCCCCTCTTTGCCCTTGTCCGCCCCTCTTTGCCCTTGTCCGCCCCTCTTTGCCCTTGTCCGCCCCTCTTTGCCCTTGTCCGCCCCTCTTTGCCCTTGTCCGCCCCTCTTTGCCCTTGTCCGCCCCTCTTTGCCCTTGTCCCGTATTCTCCACACTTGTCCGCCCCTCTTTGCCCTTGTCCCGTATTCTCCACACTTGTCCGCCCCTCTTTGCCCTTGTCCCGTATTCTCCACACTTGTCCGCCCCTCTTTGCCCTTGTCCGCCCCTCTTTGCCCTTGTCCGCCCCTCTTTGCCCTTGTCCGCCCCTCTTTGCCCTTGTCCGCCCCTCTTTGCCCTTGTCCGCCCCTCTTTGCCCTTGTCCGCCCCTCTTTGCCCTTGTCCGCCCCTCTTTGCCCTTGTCCGCCCCTCTTTGCCCTTGTCCGCCCCTCTTTGCCCTTGTCCCGTATTCTCCACACTTGTCCGCCCCTCTTTGCCCTTGTCCGCCCCTCTTTGCCCTTGTCCCGTATTCTCCACACTTGTCCGCCCCTCTTTGCCCTTGTCCGCCCCTCTTTGCCCTTGTCCCGTATTCTCCACACTTGTCCGCCCCTCTTTGCCCTTGTCCGCCCCTCTTTGCCCTTGTCCGCCCCTCTTTGCCCTTGTCCGCCCCTCTTTGCCCTTGTCCGCCCCTCTTTGCCCTTGTCCGCCCCTCTTTGCCCTTGTCCGCCCCTCTTTGCCCTTGTCCGCCCCTCTTTGCCCTTGTCCGCCCCTCTTTGCCCTTGTCCGCCCCTCTTTGCCCTTGTCCGCCCCTCTTTGCCCTTGTCCGCCCCTCTTTGCCCTTGTCCCGTATTCTCCACACCTGTCCGCCCCTCTTTGCCCTTGTCCCGTATTCTCCACACTTGTCCGCCCCTCTTTGCCCTTGTCCCGTATTCTCCACACTTGTCCGCCCCTCTTTGCCCTTGTCCGCCCCTCTTTGCCCTTGTCCGCCCCTCTTTGCCCTTGTCCGCCCCTCTTTGCCCTTGTCCGCCCCTCTTTGCCCTTGTCCGCCCCTCTTTGCCCTTGTCCGCCCCTCTTTGCCCTTGTCCGCCCCTCTTTGCCCTTGTCCGCCCCTCTTTGCCCTTGTCCGCCCCTCCTCGCCCTTGTCCGCCCCTCCTCGCCCTTGTCCGCCCCTCCTCGCCCTTGTCCGCCCCTCCTTGCCCTTGTCCCGTATGCTCCACAATTTACCGCCCCTCCTTGCCCTTGTCCGCCCCTCCTTGCCCTTGTCCGCCCCTCCTTGCCCTTGTCCGCCCCTCCTTGCCCTTGTCCGCCCCTCCTTGCCCTTGTCCGCCCCTCCTTGCCCTTGTCCCGTATTCTCCACACTTGTCCGCCCCTCCTTGCACTTGTCCGCCCCTCCTTGCCCTTGTCCGCCCCTCCTTGCCCTTGTCCCGTATTCTCCAAACTTGTCCGCCCCTCTTTGCCCTTGTCCGCCCCTCCTTGCCCTTGTCCCGTATTCTCCACACTTGTCCGCCCCTCTTTGCCCTTGTCCGCCCCTCTTTGCCCTTGTCCGCCCCTCTTTGCCCTTGTCCCGTATTCTCAACACTTGTCCGCCCCTCTTTGCCCTTGTCCGCCCCTCTTTGCCCTTGTCAGCCCCTCTTTGCCCTTGTCCGCCCCTCTTTGCCCTTGTCCCGTATGCTCCAAAATTTACCGCCCCTCCTTGCCCTTGTCCGCCCCTCCTTGCCCTTGTCCCGTATGCTCCACAATTTACCGCCCCTCCTTGCCCTTGTCCGCCCCTCCTTGCCCTTGTCCGCCCCTCCTTGCCCTTGTCCGCCCCTCCTTGCCCTTGTCCGCCCCTCCTTGCCCTTGTCCGCCCCTCCTTGCCCTTGTCCCGTATTCTCCACATTTGTCTGCCCCTCCTTGCCCTTGTCCGCCCCTCCTTGCCCTTGTCCCATATTCTCCACACTTATCCGCCCCTCTTTGCCCTTGTCCGCCCCTCCTTGCCCTTGTCCCGTATTCTCCACACTTGTCCGCCCCTCTTTGCCCTTGTCCGCCCCTTTTTGCCTTTGTCCCGTATTCTCCACACTTGTCCGCCCCTCTTTGCCCTTGTCCGCCCCTCTTTGCCCTTGTCCGCCCCTCTTTGCCCTTGTCCGCCCCTCTTTGCCCTTGTCCGCCCCTCTTTGCCCTTGTCCGCCCCTCTTTGCCCTTGTCCGCCCCTCTTTGCCCTTGTCCGCCCCTCTTTGCCCTTGTCCGCCCCTCTTTGCCCTTGTCCGCCCCTCTTTGCCCTTGTCCGCCCCTCTTTGCCCTTGTCCGCCCCTCTTTGCCCTTGTCCCGTATTCTCCACACTTGTCCGCCCCTCCTTGCCCTTGTCCGCCCCTCCTTGCCCTTGTCCGCCCCTCCTTGCCCTTGTCCGCCCCTCCTTGCCCTTGTCCGCCCCTCCTTGCCCTTGTCCGCCCCTCCTTGCCCTTGTCCCGTATTCTTCACACTTGTCCGCCCCTCTTTGCCCTTGTCCGCCCCTCTTTGCCCTTGTCCGCCCCTCTTTGCCCTTGTCCGCCCCTCTTTGCCCTTGTCCGCCCCTCTTTGCCCTTGTCCCGTATTCTCCGCCCTTGTCCGCCCCTCTTTGCCCTTGTCCGCCCCTCTTTGCCCTTGTCCGCCCCTCTTTGCCCTTGTCCGCCCCTCTTTGCCCTTGTCCGCCCCTCTTTGCCCTTGTCCCGTATTCTCCACACTTGTCCGCCCCTCTTTGCCCTTGTCCGCCCCTCTTTGCCCTTGTCCGCCCGTCCTTGCCCTTGTCCGCCCGTCCTTGCCCTTGTCCGCCCCTCCTTGCCCTTGTCCGCCCCTCCTTGCCCTTGTCCGCCCCTCCTTGCCCTTGTCCGCCCCTCCTTGCCCTTGTCCGCCCCTCCTTGCCCTTGTCCGCCCCTCCTTGCCCTTGTCCGCCCCTCCTTGCCCTTGTCCCGTATTCTTCACACTTGTTCGCCCCTCTTTGCCCTTGTCCGCCCCTCTTTGCCCTTGTCCGCCCCTCCTTGCCCTTGTCCGCCCCTCCTTGCCCTTGTCCGCCCCTCCTTGCCCTTGTCCCGTATTCTCCACATTTGTCTGCCCCTCCTTGCCCTTGTCCGCCCCTCCTTGCCCTTGTCCCATATTCTCCACACTTATCCGCCCCTCTTTGCCCTTGTCCGCCCCTCCTTGCCCTTGTCCCGTATTCTCCACACTTGTCCGCCCCTCTTTGCCCTTGTCCGCCCCTCTTTGCCTTTGTCCCGTATTCTCCACACTTGTCCGCCCCTCTTTGCCCTTGTCCGCCCCTCTTTGCCCTTGTCCGCCCCTCTTTGCCCTTTTCCGCCCCTCTTTGCCCTTTTCCGCCCCTCTTTGCCCTTTTCCGCCCCTCTTTGCCCTTTTCCGCCCCTCTTTGCCCTTGTCCGCCCCTCTTTGCCCTTGTCCGCCCCTCTTTGCCCTTGTCCGCCCCTCTTTGCCCTTGTCCGCCCCTCTTTGCCCTTGTCCGCCCCTCTTTGCCCTTGTCCCGTATTCTCCACACTTGTCCGCCCCTCCTTGCCCTTGTCCGCCCCTCCTTGCCCTTGTCCGCCCCTCCTTGCCCTTGTCCGCCCCTCCTTGCCCTTGTCCGCCCCTCCTTGCCCTTGTCCCGTATTCTTCGCCCTTGTCCGCCCCTCTTTGCCCTTGTCCGCCCCTCTTTGCCCTTGTCCGCCCCTCTTTGCCCTTGTCCGCCCCTCTTTGCCCTTGTCCGCCCCTCTTTGCCCTTGTCCGCCCCTCCTTGCCCTTGTCCGCCCCTCCTTGCCCTTGTCCGCCCCTCCTTGCCCTTGTCCCGTATTCTTCGCCCTTGTCCGCCCCTCTTTGCCCTTGTCCGCCCCTCTTTGCCCTTGTCCGCCCCTCTTTGCCCTTGTCCGCCCCTCTTTGCCCTTGTCCGCCCCTCTTTGCCCTTGTCCGCCCCTCTTTGCCCTTGTCCGCCCCTCTTTGCCCTTGTCCGCCCCTCTTTGCCCTTGTCCGCCCCTCTTTGCCCTTGTCCGCCCCTCTTTGCCCTTGTCCGCCCCTCTTTGCCCTTGTCCCGTATTCTCCACACTTGTCCGCCCCTCCTTGCCCTTGTCCGCCCCTCCTTGCCCTTGTCCGCCCCTCCTTGCCCTTGTCCGCCCCTCCTTGCCCTTGTCCGCCCCTCCTTGCCCTTGTCCGCCCCTCCTTGCCCTTGTCCGCCCCTCCTTGCCCTTGTCCGCCCCTCCTTGCCCTTGTCCGCCCCTCTTTGCCCTTGTCCGCCCCTCCTTGCCCTTGTCCCGTATTCTTCACACTTGTCCGCCCCTCTTTGCCCTTGTCCGCCCCTCTTTGCCCTTGTCCGCCCCTCTTTGCCCTTGTCCGCCCCTCTTTGCCCTTGTCCCGTATTCTCCACACTTGTTCTCCCCTCTTTGCCCTTGTCCGCCCCTCTTTGCCCTTGTCCCGTATTCTCCACACTTGTCCGCCCCTCTTTGCCCTTGTCCGCCCCTCTTTGCCCTTGTCCCGTATTCTCCACACTTGTTCTCCCCTCTTTGCCCTTGTCCGCCCCTCTTTGCCCTTGTCCCGTATTCTCCACACTTGTCCGCCCCTCTTTGCCCTTGTCCGCCCCTCTTTGCCCTTGTCCGCCCCTCTTTGCCCTTGTCCGCCCCTCTTTGCCCTTGTCCGCCCCTCTTTGCCCTTGTCCGCCCGTCTTTGCCCTTGTCCGCCCGTCTTTGCCCTTGTCCGCCCCTCTTTGCCCTTGTCCGCCCCTCTTTGCCCTTGTCCGCCCCTCTTTGCCCTTGTCCGCCCCTCTTTGCCCTTGTCCGCCCCTCTTTGCCCTTGTCCGCCCCTCTTTGCCCTTGTCCGCCCTTCTTTGCCCTTGTCCGCCCCTCTTTGCCCTTTTCCGCCCCTCTTTGCCCTTGTCCGCCCTTCTTTGCCCTTGTCCCGTATTCTCCACACTTGTCCGCCCTTCTTTGCCCTTGTCCCGTATTCTCCACACTTGTCCGCCCCTCTTTGCCCTTGTCCGCCCCTCTTTGCCCTTGTCCGCCCCTCTTTGCCCTTGTCCGCCCCTCTTTGCCCTTGTCCGCCCCTCTTTGCCCTTGTCCGCCCCTCTTTGCCCTTGTCCGCCCCTCTTTGCCCTTGTCCGCCCCTCTTTGCCCTTGTCCGCCCCTCTTTGCCCTTGTCCGCCCCTCTTTGCCCTTGTCCGCCCCTCTTTGCCCTTGTCCGCCCCTCTTTGCCCTTGTCCGCCCCTCTTTGCCCTTGTCCGCCCCTCTTTGCCCTTGTCCGCCCCTCTTTGCCCTTGTCCGCCCCTCTTTGCACTTGTCCCGTATTCTCCACACTTGTCCGCCCCTCTTTGCCCTTGTCCGCCCCTCTTTGCCCTTGTCCGCCCCTCTTTGCCCTTGTCCGCCCCTCTTTGCCCTTGTCCGCCCCTCTTTGCCCTTGTCCGCCCTTCTTTGCCCTTGTCCCGTATTCTCCACACTTGTCCGCCCCTCTGTGCCCTTGTCCGCCCCTCTGTGCCCTTGTCCGCCCCTCTGTGCCCTTGTCCGCCCCTCTGTGCCCTTGTCCGCCCCTCTGTGCCCTTGTCCGCCCCTCTGTGCCCTTGTCCGCCCCTCTTTGCCCTTGTCCGCCCCTCTTTGCCCTTGTCCGCCCCTCTTTGCCCTTGTCCGCCCCTCTTTGCCCTTGTCCGCCCCTCTTTGCCCTTGTCCCGTATTCTCCACACTTGTCCGCCCCTCTTTGCCCTTGTCCCGTATTCTCCACACTTGTCCGCCCCTCTTTGCCCTTGTCCCGTATTCTCCACACTTGTCCGCCCCTCTTTGCCCTTGTCCCGTATTCTCCACACTTGTCCGCCCCTCTTTGCCCTTGTCCGCCCCTCTTTGCCCTTGTCCGCCCCTCTTTGCCCTTGTCCGCCCCTCTTTGCCCTTGTCCGCCCCTCTTTGCCCTTGTCCGCCCCTCTTTGCCCTTGTCCGCCCCTCTTTGCCCTTGTCCGCCCCTCTTTGCCCTTGTCCGCCCCTCTTTGCCCTTGTCCGCCCCTCTTTGCCCTTGTCCGCCCCTCTTTGCCCTTGTCCGCCCCTCTTTGCCCTTGTCCGCCCCTCTTTGCCCTTGTCCGCCCCTCTTTGCCCTTGTCCGCCCCTCTTTGCCCTTGTCCGCCCCTCTTTGCCCTTGTCCCGTATTCTCCACACTTGTCCGCCCCTCTTTGCCCTTGTCCCGTATTCTCCACACTTGTCCGCCCCTCTTTGCCCTTGTCCCGTATTCTCCACACTTGTCCGCCCCTCTTTGCCCTTGTCCGCCCCTCTTTGCCCTTGTCCGCCCCTCTTTGCCCTTGTCCGCCCCTCTTTGCCCTTGTCCGCCCCTCTTTGCCCTTGTCCGCCCCTCTTTGCCCTTGTCCGCCCCTCTTTGCCCTTGTCCGCCCCTCTTTGCCCTTGTCCGCCCCTCTTTGCCCTTGTCCGCCCCTCTTTGCCCTTGTCCGCCCCTCTTTGCCCTTGTCCGCCCCTCTTTGCCCTTGTCCGCCCCTCTTTGCCCTTGTCCGCCCCTCTTTGCCCTTGTCCGCCCCTCTTTGCCCTTGTCCGCCCCTCTTTGCCCTTGTCCGCCCCTCTTTGCCCTTGTCCGCCCCTCTTTGCCCTTGTCCCGTATTCTCCACACTTGTCCGCCCCTCTTTGCCCTTGTCCGCCCCTCTTTGCCCTTGTCCGCCCCTCTTTGCCCTTGTCCGCCCCTCTTTGCCCTTGTCCGCCCTTCTTTGCCGTTGTCCCGTATTCTCCACACTTGTCCGCCCCTCTGTGCCCTTGTCCGCCCCTCTGTGCCCTTCTCCGCCCCTCTGTGCCCTTCTCCGCCCCTCTGTGCCCTTCTCCGCCCCTCTTTGCCCTTCTCCGCCCCTCTTTGCCCTTGTCCGCCCCTCTTTGCCCTTGTCCGCCCCTCTTTGCCCTTGTCCGCCCCTCTTTGCCCTTGTCCGCCCCTCTTTGCCCTTGTCCGCCCCTCTTTGCCCTTGTCCGCCCCTCTTTGCCCTTGTCCCGTATTCTCCACACTTGTCCGCCCCTCTTTGCCCTTGTCCCGTATTCTCCACACTTGTCCGCCCCTCTTTGCCCTTGTCCCGTATTCTCCACACTTGTCCGCCCCTCTTTGCCCTTGTCCGCCCCTCTTTGCCCTTGTCCGCCCCTCTTTGCCCTTGTCCGCCCCTCTTTGCCCTTGTCCGCCCCTCTTTGCCCTTGTCCGCCCCTCTTTGCCCTTGTCCGCCCCTCTTTGCCCTTGTCCGCCCCTCTTTGCCCTTGTCCGCCCCTCTTTGCCCTTGTCCGCCCCTCTTTGCCCTTGTCCGCCCCTCTTTGCCCTTGTCCGCCCCTCTTTGCCTTTGTCCGCCCCTCTTTGCCTTTGTCCGCCCCTCTTTGCCCTTGTCCCGTATTCTCCACACTTGTCCGCCCCTCTTTGCCCTTGTCCCGTATTCTCCACACTTGTCCGCCCCTCTTTGCCCTTGTCCGCCCCTCTTTGCCCTTGTCCGCCCCTCTTTGCCCTTGTCCGCCCCTCTTTGCCCTTGTCCGCCCCTCTTTGCCCTTGTCCGCCCCTCTTTGCCCTTGTCCGCCCCTCTTTGCCCTTGTCCGCCCCTCTTTGCCCTTGTCCCGTATGCTCCACAATTTACCGCCCCTCTTTGCCCTTGTCGGCCCCTCTTTGCCCTTGTCGGCCCCTCTTTGCCCTTGTCCGCCCCTCTTTGCCCTTGTCCGCCCCTCTTTGCCCTTGTCCGCCCCTCTTTGCCCTTGTCCGCCCCTCTTTGCCCTTGTCCGCCCCTCTTTGCCCTTGTCCGCCCCTCTTTGCCCTTGTCCGCCCCTCTTTGCCCTTGTCCGCCCCTCTTTGCCCTTGTCCGCCCCTCTTTGCCCTTGTCCCGTATGCTCCACAATTTACCGCCCCTCCTTGCCCTTGTCCGCCCCTCCTTGCCCTTGTCCGCCCCTCCTTGCCCTTGTCCGCCCCTCCTTGCCCTTGTCCGCCCCTCTTTGCCCTTGTCCCGTATGCTCCACAATTTACCGCCCCTCTTTGCCCTTGTCCGCCCCTCTTTGCCCTTGTCCGCCCCTCTTTGCCCTTGTCGGCCCCTCTTTGCCCTTGTCGGCCCCTCTTTGCCCTTGTCGGCCCCTCTTTGCCCTTGTCGGCCCCTCTTTGCCCTTGTCGGCCCCTCTTTGCCCTTGTCGGCCCCTCTTTGCCCTTGTCGGCCCCTCTTTGCCCTTGTCGGCCCCTCTTTGCCCTTGTCGGCCCCTCTTTGCCCTTGTCGGCCCCTCTTTGCCCTTGTCCGCCCCTCTTTGCCCTTGTCCGCCCCTCTTTGCCCTTGTCCGCCCCTCTTTGCCCTTGTCCGCCCCTCTTTGCCCTTGTCCGCCCCTCTTTGCCCTTGTCCGCCCCTCTTTGCCCTTGTCCCGTATGCTCCACAATTTACCGCCCCTCCTTGCCCTTGTCCGCCCTCCTTGCCCTTGTCCCGTATTCTCCACATTTGTCTGCCCCTCCTTGCCCTTGTCCGCCCCTCCTTGCCCTTGTCCCATATTCTCCACACTTATCCGCCCCTCCTTGCCCTTGTCCGCCCCTCCTTGCCCTTGTCCCGTATTCTCCACACTTGTCCGCCCCTCTTTGCCCTTGTCCGCCCCTTTTTGCCTTTGTCCCGTATTCTCCACACTTGTCCGCCCCTCTTTGCCCTTGTCCGCCCCTCTTTGCCCTTGTCCGCCCCTCTTTGCCCTTGTCCGCCCCTCTTTGCCCTTTTCCGCCCCTCTTTGCCCTTGTCCGCCCCTCTTTGCCCTTGTCCGCCCCTCTTTGCCCTTGTCCGCCCCTCTTTGCCCTTGTCCGCCCCTCTTTGCCCTTGTCCCGTATTCTCCACACTTGTCCGCCCCTCCTTGCCCTTGTCCGCCCCTCCTTGCCCTTGTCCGCCCCTCCTTGCCCTTGTCCGCCCCTCCTTGCCCTTGTCCCGTATTCTTCACACTTGTCCGCCCCTCTTTGCCCTTGTCCGCCCCTCTTTGCCCTTGTCCGCCCCTCTTTGCCCTTGTCCGCCCCTCTTTGCCCTTGTCCGCCCCTCTTTGCCCTTGTCCGCCCCTCTTTGCCCTTGTCCGCCCCTCTTTGCCCTTGTCCGCCCCTCTTTGCCCTTGTCCGCCCCTCTTTGCCCTTGTCCCGTATTCTCCACACTTGTCCGCCCCTCTTTGCCCTTGTCCGCCCCTCTTTGCCCTTGTCCGCCCCTCTTTGCCCTTGTCCGCCCCTCCTTGCCCTTGTCCGCCCGTCCTTGCCCTTGTCCGCCCCTCCTTGCCCTTGTCCGCCCCTCCTTGCCCTTGTCCGCCCCTCCTTGCCCTTGTCCGCCCCTCCTTGCCCTTGTCCCGTATTCTTCACACTTGTTCGCCCCTCTTTGCCCTTGTCCGCCCCTCTTTGCCCTTGTCCGCCCCTCTTTGCCCTTGTCCGCCCCTCCTTGCCCTTGTCCGCCCCTCCTTGCCCTTGTCCCGTATTCTCCACATTTGTCTGCCCCTCCTTGCCCTTGTCCGCCCCTCCTTGCCATTGTCCCATATTCTCCACACTTATCCGCCCCTCTTTGCCCTTGTCCGCCCCTCCTTGCCCTTGTCCCGTATTCTCCACACTTGTCCGCCCCTCTTTGCCCTTGTCCGCCCCTCTTTGCCTTTGTCCCGTATTCTCCACACTTGTCCCCCCCTCTTTGCCCTTGTCCGCCCCTCTTTGCCCTTGTCCGCCCCTCTTTGCCCTTTTCCGCCCCTCTTTGCCCTTTTCCGCCCCTCTTTGCCCTTTTCCGCCCCTCTTTGCCCTTTTCCGCCCCTCTTTGCCCTTGTCCGCCCCTCTTTGCCCTTGTCCGCCCCTCTTTGCCCTTGTCCGCCCCTCTTTGCCCTTGTCCGCCCCTCTTTGCCCTTGTCCGCCCCTCTTTGCCCTTGTCCGCCCCTCTTTGCCCTTGTCCCGTATTCTCCACACTTGTCCGCCCCTCCTTGCCCTTGTCCGCCCCTCCTTGCCCTTGTCCGCCCCTCCTTGCCCTTGTCCGCCCCTCCTTGCCCTTGTCCGCCCCTCCTTGCCCTTGTCCGCCCCTCCTTGCCCTTGTCCGCCCCTCCTTGCCCTTGTCCCGTATTCTTTGCCCTTGTCCGCCCCTCTTTGCCCTTGTCCGCCCCTCTTTGCCCTTGTCCGCCCCTCTTTGCCCTTGTCCGCCCCTCTTTGCCCTTGTCCGCCCCTCTTTGCCCTTGTCCGCCCCTCTTTGCCCTTGTCCGCCCCTCTTTGCCCTTGTCCGCCCCTCTTTGCCCTTGTCCCGTATTCTTTGCCCTTGTCCGCCCCTCTTTGCCCTTGTCCGCCCCTCCTTGCCCTTGTCCGCCCCTCCTTGCCCTTGTCCGCCCCTCCTTGCCCTTGTCCGCCCCTCCTTGCCCTTGTCCGCCCCTCCTTGCCCTTGTCCGAGCCTCCTTGCCCTTGTCCGCCCCTCCTTGCCCTTGTCCGCCCCTCTTTGCCCTTGTCCGCCCCTCCTTGCCCTTGTCCCGTATTCTTCACACTTGTCCGCCCCTCTTTGCCCTTGTCCGCCCCTCTTTGCCCTTGTCCGCCCCTCTTTGCCCTTGTCCGCCCCTCTTTGCCCTTGTCCCGTATTCTCCACACTTGTTCTCCCCTCTTTGCCCTTGTCCGCCCCTCTTTGCCCTTGTCCCGTATTCTCCACACTTGTCCGCCCCTCTTTGCCCTTGTCCGCCCCTCTTTGCCCTTGTCCCGTATTCTCCACACTTGTTCTCCCCTCTTTGCCCTTGTCCGCCCCTCTTTGCCCTTGTCCCGTATTCTCCACACTTGTCCGCCCCTCTTTGCCCTTGTCCGACCCTCTTTGCCCTTGTCCGCCCCTCTTTGCCCTTGTCCGCCCCTCTTTGCCCTTGTCCGCCCCTCTTTGCCCTTGTCCGCCCCTCTTTGCCCTTGTCCGCCCCTCTTTGCCCTTGTCCGCCCCTCTTTGCCCTTGTCCGCCCCTCTTTGCCCTTGTCCGCCCCTCTTTGCCCTTGTCCGCCCTTCTTTGCCCTTGTCCCGTATTCTCCACACTTGTCCGCCCCTCTTTGCCCTTGTCCGCCCCTCTTTGCCCTTGTCCGCCCCTCTTTGCCCTTGTCCGCCCCTCTTTGCCCTTGTCCGCCCCTCTTTGCCCTTGTCCGCCCCTCTTTGCCCTTGTCCGCCCCTCTTTGCCCTTGTCTGCCCCTCTTTGCCCTTGTCCGCCCCTCTTTGCCCTTGTCCGCCCCTCTTTGCCCTTGTCCGCCCCTCTTTGCCCTTGTCCGCCCCTCTTTGCCCTTGTCCCGTATTCTCCACACTTGTCCGCCCCTCTTTGCCCTTGTCCGCCCCTCTTTGCCCTTGTCCGCCCCTCTTTGCCCTTGTCCGCCCCTCTTTGCCCTTGTCCGCCCCTCTTTGCCCTTGTCCGCCCTTCTTTGCCCTTGTCCCGTATTCTCCACACTTGTCCGCCCCTCTGTGCCCTTGTCCGCCCCTCTGTGCCCTTGTCCGCCCCTCTGTGCCCTTGTCCGCCCCTCTGTGCCCTTGTCCGCCCCTCTGTGCCCTTGTCCGCCCCTCTTTGCCCTTGTCCGCCCCTCTTTGCCCTTGTCCGCCCCTCTTTGCCCTTGTCCGCCCCTCTTTGCCCTTGTCCGCCCCTCTTTGCCCTTGTCCGCCCCTCTTTGCCCTTGTCCGCCCCTCTTTGCCCTTGTCCCGTATTCTCCACACTTGTCCGCCCCTCTTTGCCCTTGTCCCGTATTCTCCACACTTGTCCGCCCCTCTTTGCCCTTGTCCCGTATTCTCCACACTTGTCCGCCCCTCTTTGCCCTTGTCCGCCCCTCTTTGCCCTTGTCCGCCCCTCTTTGCCCTTGTCCGCCCCTCTTTGCCCTTGTCCGCCCCTCTTTGCCCTTGTCCGCCCCTCTTTGCCCTTGTCCGCCCCTCTTTGCCCTTGTCCGCCCCTCTTTGCCCTTGTCCGCCCCTCTTTGCCCTTGTCCGCCCCTCTTTGCCCTTGTCCGCCCCTCTTTGCCCTTGTCCGCCCCTCTTTGCCCTTGTCCGCCCCTCTTTGCCCTTGTCCGCCCCTCTTTGCCCTTGTCCGCCCCTCTTTGCCCTTGTCCGCCCCTCTTTGCCCTTGTCCGCCCCTCTTTGCCCTTGTCCGCCCCTCTTTGCCCTTGTCCGCCCCTCTTTGCCCTTGTCCCGTATTCTCCACACTTGTCCGCCCCTCTTTGCCCTTGTCCCGTATTCTCCACACTTGTCCGCCCCTCTTTGCCCTTGTCCCGTATTCTCCACACTTGTCCGCCCCTCTTTGCCCTTGTCCGCCCCTCTTTGCCCTTGTCCGCCCCTCTTTGCCCTTCTCCGCCCCTCTTTGCCCTTGTCCGCCCCTCTTTGCCCTTGTCCGCCCCTCTTTGCCCTTCTCCGCCCCTCTTTGCCCTTGTCCGCCCCTCTTTGCCCTTGTCCGCCCCTCTTTGCCCTTGTCCGCCCCTCTTTGCCCTTGTCCCGTATTCTCCACACTTGTCCGCCCCTCTTTGCCCTTGTCCCGTATTCTCCACACTTGTCCGCCCCTCTTTGCCCTTGTCCCGTATTCTCCACACTTGTCCGCCCCTCTTTGCCCTTGTCCCGTATTCTCCACACTTGTCCGCCCCTCTTTGCCCTTCTCCGCCCCTCTTTGCCCTTGTCCGCCCCTCTTTGCCCTTCTCCGCCCCTCTTTGCCCTTGTCCGCCCCTCTTTGCCCTTGTCCGCCCCTCTTTGCCCTTGTCCGCCCCTCTTTGCCCTTGTCCGCCCCTCTTTGCCCTTGTCCGCCCCTCTTTGCCCTTGTCCGCCCCTCTTTGCCCTTGTCCGCCCCTCTTTGCCCTTGTCCGCCCCTCTTTGCCCTTGTCCGCCCCTCTTTGCCCTTGTCCGCCCCTCTTTGCCCTTGTCCCGTATTCTCCACACTTGTCCGCCCCTCTTTGCCCTTGTCCGCCCCTCTTTGCCCTTGTCCGCCCCTCTTTGCCCTTGTCCGCCCCTCTTTGCCCTTGTCCGCCCTTCTTTGCCCTTGTCCCGTATTCTCCACACTTGTCCGCCCCTCTGTGCCCTTGTCCGCCCCTCTGTGCCCTTGTCCGCCCCTCTGTGCCCTTCTCCGCCCCTCTGTGCCCTTCTCCGCCCCTCTGTGCCCTTCTCCGCCCCTCTGTGCCCTTCTCCGCCCCTCTGTGCCCTTGTCCGCCCCTCTTTGCCCTTGTCCGCCCCTCTTTGCCCTTGTCCGCCCCTCTTTGCCCTTGTCCGCCCCTCTTTGCCCTTGTCCGCCCCTCTTTGCCCTTGTCCGCCCCTCTTTGCCCTTGTCCGCCCCTCTTTGCCCTTGTCCCGTATTCTCCACACTTGTCCGCCCCTCTTTGCCCTTGTCCGCCCCTCTTTGCCCTTGTCCGCCCCTCTTTGCCCTTGTCCGCCCCTCTTTGCCCTTGTCCGCCCCTCTTTGCCCTTGTCCCGTATTCTCCACACTTGTCCGCCCCTCTTTGCCCTTGTCCCGTATTCTCCACACTTGTCCGCCCCTCTTTGCCCTTGTCCCGTATTCTCCACACTTGTCCGCCCCTCTTTGCCCTTGTCCGCCCCTCTTTGCCCTTGTCCGCCCCTCTTTGCCCTTGTCCGCCCCTCTTTGCCCTTGTCCGCCCCTCTTTGCCCTTGTCCGCCCCTCTTTGCCCTTGTCCGCCCCTCTTTGCCCTTGTCCGCCCCTCTTTGCCCTTGTCCGCCCCTCTTTGCCCTTGTCCGCCCCTCTTTGCCCTTGTCCCGTATTCTCCACACTTGTCCGCCCCTCTTTGCCCTTGTCCGCCCCTCTTTGCCCTTGTCCGCCCCTCTTTGCCCTTGTCCGCCCCTCTTTGCCCTTGTCCGCCCCTCTTTGCCCTTGTCCGCCCCTCTTTGCCCTTGTCCACCCCTCTTTGCCCTTGTCCGCCCCTCTTTGCCCTTGTCCGCCCCTCTTTGCCCTTGTCCCGTATGCTCCACAATTTACCGCCCCTCTTTGCCCTTGTCCGCCCCTCTTTGCCCTTGTCGGCCCCTCTTTGCCCTTGTCCGCCCCTCTTTGCCCTTGTCCGCCCCTCTTTGCCCTTGTCCGCCCCTCTTTGCCCTTGTCCGCCCCTCTTTGCCCTTGTCCGCCCCTCTTTGCCCTTGTCCGCCCCTCTTTGCCCTTGTCCCGTATGCTCCACAATTTACCGCCCCTCCTTGCCCTTGTCCGCCCCTCCTTGCCCTTGTCCGCCCCTCCTTGCCCTTGTCCGCCCCTCCTTGCACTTGTCCGCCCCTCTTTGCCCTTGTCCCGTATGCTCCACAATTTACCGCCCCTCTTTGCCCTTGTCCGCCCCTCTTTGCCCTTGTCCGCCCCTCTTTGCCCTTGTCCGCCCCTCTTTGCCCTTGTCGGCCCCTCTTTGCCCTTGTCGGCCCCTCTTTGCCCTTGTCGGCCCCTCTTTGCCCTTGTCGGCCCCTCTTTGCCCTTGTCCGCCCCTCTTTGCCCTTGTCGGCCCCTCTTTGCCCTTGTCCGCCCCTCTTTGCCCTTGTCCGCCCCTCTTTGCCCTTGTCCGCCCCTCTTTGCCCTTGTCCGCCCCTCTTTGCCCTTGTCCGCCCCTCTTTGCCCTTGTCCGCCCCTCTTTGCCCTTGTCCGCCCCTCTTTGCCCTTGTCCGCCCCTCTTTGCCCTTGTCCGCCCCTCTTTGCCCTTGTCCGCCCCTCTTTGCCCTTGTCCCGTATGCTCCACAATTTACCGCCCCTCCTTGCCCTTGTCCGCCCTCCTTGCCCTTGTCCGCCCCTCCTTGCCCTTGTCCGCCCCTCCTTGCCCTTGTCCGCCCCTCCTTGCCCTTGTCCGCCCCTCCTTGCCCTTGTCCGCCCCTCCTTGCCCTTGTCCGCCCCTCCTTGCCCTTGTCCGCCCCTCCTTGCCCTTGTCCGCCCCTCCTTGCCCTTGTCCGCCCCTCTTTGCCCTTGTCCGCCCCTCTTTGCCCTTGTCCGCCCCTCTTTGCCCTTGTCCGCCCCTCTTTGCCCTTGTCCGCCCCTCTTTGCCCTTGTCCGCCCCTCTTTGCCCTTGTCCGCCCCTCTTTGCCCTTGTCCCGTATTCTCCACAATTTACCGCCCCTCTTTGCCCTTGTCCGCCCCTCTTTGCCCTTGTCCCGTATTCTCCACAATTTACCGCCCCTCTTTGCCCTTGTCCGCCCCTCTTTGCCCTTGTCCGCCCCTCTTTGCCCTTGTCCGCCCCTCTTTGCCCTTGTCCGTATTCTCCACAATTTACTGCCCCTCCTTGCCCTTGTCCGCCCCTCCTTGCCCTTGTCCGCCCCTCCTTGCCCTTGTCCGCCCCTCCTTGCCCTTGTCCGCCCCTCCTTGCCCTTTTCCGCCCCTCCTTGCCCTTTTCCGCCCCTCCTTGCCCTTGTCCGCCCCTCCTTGCCCTTGTCCGCCCCTCCTTGCCTTTGTCCGCCCCTCCTTGCCCTTGTCCGCCCCTCTTTGCCCTTGTCCCGTATGCTCCACAATTTACCGCCCCTCCTTGCCCTTGTCCGCCCCTCCTTGCCCTTGTCCGCCCCTCCTTGCCCTTGTCCGCCCCTCCTTGCCCTTGTCCGCCCCTCCTTGCCCTTGTCCGCCCCTCCTTGCCCTTGTCCGCCCCTCCTTGCCCTTGTCCGCCCCTCCTTGCCCTTGTCCGCCCCTCCTTGCCCTTGTCCGCCCATCCTTGCCCTTGTCCGCCCATCCTTGCCCTTGTCCGCCCCTCTTTGCCCTTGTCCGCCCTTCTTTACCCTTGTCCCGTATTCTCCACACTTGTCCGCATCTCTGTGCCCTTGTCTGCCCCTCTGTGCCCTTGTCCGCCCCCACTGTGCCCTTGTCCGCCCCCACTGTGCCCTTGTCAGCCCCTCTTTGCCCTTGTCCGCCCCTCTTTGCCCTTGTCCGCCCCTCTTTGCCTTTTTCCGCCCCTCTTTGCCCTTGTCCGCCCCTCTTTGCCCTTGTCCGCCCCTCTTTGCCCTTGTCCGCCCCTCTTTGCCCTTGTCCGCCCCTCTTTGCCCTTGTCCGCCCCTCTTTGCCCTTGTCCGCCCCTCTTTGCCCTTGTCCGCCCCTCTTTGCCCTTGTCCGCCCCTCTTTGCCCTTGTCCGCCCCTCTTTGCCCTTGTCCGCACCTCTTTGCCCTTGTCCGCCCCTCTTTGCCCTTGTCCGCCCCTCTTTGCCCTTGTCCGCCCCTCTTTGCCCTTGTCCGCCCCTCTTTGCCCTTGTCCGCCCCTCTTTGCCCTTGTCCGCCCCTCTTTGCCCTTGTCCGCCCCTCTTTGCCCTTGTCCGCCCCTCTTTGCCCTTGTCCGCCCCTCTTTGCCCTTGTCCGCCCCTCTTTGCCCTTGTCCGCCCCTCTTTGCCCTTGTCCCGTATTCTCCACAATTTACCGCCCCTCTTTGCCCGTGTCCGCCCCTCTTTGCCCGTGTCCGCCCCTCTTTGCCCGTGTCCGCCCCTCTTTGCCCGTGTCCGCCCCTCTTTGCCCGTGTCCGCCCCTCTTTGCCCTTGTCCGCCCCTCTTTGCCCTTGTCCGCCCCTCTTTGCCCTTGTCCGCCCCTCTTTGCCCTTGTCCGCCCCTCTTTGCCCTTGTCCGCCCCTCTTTGCCCTTGTCCGCCCCTCTTTGCCCTTGTCCGCCCCTCTTTGCCCTTGTCCGCCCCTCTTTGCCCTTGTCCGCCCCTCTTTGCCCTTGTCCGCCCCTCTTTGCCCTTGTCCGCCCCTCTTTGCCCTTGTCCCGTATTCTCCACACTTGTCCGCCCCTCTTTGCCCTTGTCCGCCCCTCTTTGCCCTTGTCCGCCCCTCTTTGCCCTTGTCCGCCCCTCTTTGCCCTTGTCCGCCCCTCTTTGCCCTTGTCCGCCCCTCTTTGCCCTTGTCCGCCCCTCTTTGCCCTTGTCCCGTATTCTCGAAACTTGTCCGCCCCTCTTTGCCCTTGTCCCGTATTCTCGAAACTTGTCCGCCCCTCTTTGCCCTTGTCCCGTATTCTCCACACTTGTCCGCCCCTCTTTGCCCTTGTCCGCCCCTCTTTGCCCTTGTCCGCCCCTCTTTGCCCTTGTCCGCCCCTCTTTGCCCTTGTCCGCCCCTCTTTGCCCTTGTCGGCCCCTCTTTGCCCTTGTCGGCCCCTCTTTGCCCTTGTCCGCCCCTCCTTGCCCTTGTCCGCCCCTCCTTGCCCTTGTCCGCCCCTCCTTGCCCTTGTCCGCCCCTCCTTGCCCTTGTCCCGTATTCTCCACACTTGTCCGCCCCTCTTTGCCCTTGTCCGCCCCTCTTTGCCCTTGTCCGCCCCTCTTTGCCCTTGTCCGCCCCTCTTTGCCCTTGTCCGCCCCTCTTTGCCCTTGTCCCGTATTCTCGAAACTTGTCCGCCCCTCTTTGCCCTTGTCCCGTATTCTCCAAACTTGTCCGCCCCTCTTTGCCCTTGTCCCGTATTCTCCACACTTGTCCGCCCCTCTTTGCCCTTGTCCGCCCCTCTTTGCCCTTGTCGGCCCCTCTTTGCCCTTGTCGGCCCCTCTTTGCCCTTGTCCGCCCCTCTTTGCCCTTGTCCGCCCCTCCTTGCCCTTGTCCGCCCCTCCTTGCCCTTGTCCGCCCCTCCTTGCCCTTGTCCCGTATGCTCCACAATTTACCGCCCCTCCTTGCCCTTGTCCGCCCCTGCTTGCCCTTGTCCGCCCCTGCTTGCCCTTGTCCGCCCCTCCTTGCCCTTGTCCGCCCCTCCTTGCCCTTGTCCGCCCCTCCTTGCCCTTGTCCGCCCCTCCTTGCCCTTGTCCGCCCCTCTTTGCCCTTGTCCGCCCCTCTTTGCCCTTGTCCCGTATTCTCCACACTTGTCCGCCCCTCTTTGCCCTTGTCCGCCCCTCTTTGCCCTTGTCCGCCCCTCTTTGCCCTTGTCCGCCCCTCTTTGCCCTTGTCCGCCCCTCTTTGCCCTTGTCCGCCCCTCTTTGCCCTTGTCCGCCCCTCTTTGCCCTTGTCCCGTATTCTCGAAACTTGTCCGCCCCTCTTTGCCCTTGTCCCGTATTCTCGAAACTTGTCCGCCCCTCTTTGCCCTTGTCCCGTATTCTCCACACTTGTCCGCCCCTCTTTGCCCTTGTCCGCCCCTCTTTGCCCTTGTCCGCCCCTCTTTGCCCTTGTCCGCCCCTCTTTGCCCTTGTCGGCCCCTCTTTGCCCTTGTCGGCCCCTCTTTGCCCTTGTCCGCCCCTCCTTGCCCTTGTCCGCCCCTCCTTGCCCTTGTCCGCCCCTCCTTGCCCTTGTCCGCCCCTCCTTGCCCTTGTCCCGTATTCTCCACACTTGTCCGCCCCTCTTTGCCCTTGTCCGCCCCTCTTTGCCCTTGTCCGCCCCTCTTTGCCCTTGTCCGCCCCTCTTTGCCCTTGTCCGCCCCTCTTTGCCCTTGTCCGCCCCTCTTTGCCCTTGTCCCGTATTCTCGAAACTTGTCCGCCCCTCTTTGCCCTTGTCCCGTATTCTCCAAACTTGTCCGCCCCTCTTTGCCCTTGTCCCGTATTCTCCACACTTGTCCGCCCCTCTTTGCCCTTGTCCGCCCCTCTTTGCCCTTGTCGGCCCCTCTTTGCCCTTGTCGGCCCCTCTTTGCCCTTGTCCGCCCCTCTTTGCCCTTGTCCGCCCCTCCTTGCCCTTGTCCGCCCCTCCTTGCCCTTGTCCGCCCCTCCTTGCCCTTGTCCCGTATGCTCCACAATTTACCGCCCCTCCTTGCCCTTGTCCGCCCCTGCTTGCCCTTGTCCGCCCCTGCTTGCCCTTGTCCGCCCCTCCTTGCCCTTGTCCGCCCCTCCTTGCCCTTGTCCGCCCCTCCTTGCCCTTGTCCGCCCCTCCTTGCCCTTGTCCGCCCCTCCTTGCCCTTGTCCGCCCCTCCTTGCCCTTGTCCGCCCCTCTTTGCCCTTGTCCACCCCTCTTTGCCCTTGTCCCGTATGCTCCACAATTTAGCGCCCCTCCTTGCCCTTGTCCGCCCCTCCTTGCCCTTGTCCGCCCCTCCTTGCCCTTGTCCGCCCCTCCTTGCCCTTGTCCGCCCCTCCTTGCCCTTGTCCGCCCCTCCTTGCCCTTGTCCCGTATTCTCCACACTTGTCCGCCCCTCTTTGCCCTTGTCCGCCCCTCTTTGCCCTTGTCCGCCCCTCTTTGCCCTTGTCCGCCCCTCTTTGCCCTTGTCCGCCCCTCTTTGCCCTTGTCCGCCCCTCTTTGCCCTTGTCCGCCCCTCTTTGCCCTTGTCCCGTATTCTCGAAACTTGTCCGCCCCTCTTTGCCCTTGTCCCGTATTCTCCAAACTTGTCCGCCCCTCTTTGCCCTTGTCCCGTATTCTCCACACTTGTCCGCCCCTCTTTGCCCTTGTCCGCCCCTCTTTGCCCTTGTCGGCCCCTCTTTGCCCTTGTCGGCCCCTCTTTGCCCTTGTCCGCCCCTCTTTGCCCTTGTCCGCCCCTCCTTGCCCTTGTCCGCCCCTCCTTGCCCTTGTCCGCCCCTCCTTGCCCTTGTCCCGTATGCTCCACAATTTACCGCCCCTCCTTGCCCTTGTCCGCCCCTGCTTGCCCTTGTCCGCCCCTGCTTGCCCTTGTCCGCCCCTCCTTGCCCTTGTCCGCCCCTCCTTGCCCTTGTCCGCCCCTCCTTGCCCTTGTCCGCCCCTCCTTGCCCTTGTCCGCCCCTCCTTGCCCTTGTCCGCCCCTCTTTGCCCTTGTCCACCCCTCTTTGCCCTTGTCCCGTATGCTCCACAATTTAGCGCCCCTCCTTGCCCTTGTCCGCCCCTCCTTGCCCTTGTCCGCCCCTCCTTGCCCTTGTCCGCCCCTCCTTGCCCTTGTCCGCCCCTCCTTGCCCTTGTCCGCCCCTCCTTGCCCTTGTCCGCCCCTCCTTGCCCTTGTCCCGTATTCTCCACACTTGTCCGCCCCTCTTTGCCCTTGTCCGCCCCTCTTTGCCCTTGTCCGCCCCTCTTTGCCCTTGTCCGCCCCTCTTTGCCCTTGTCCGCCCCTCTTTGCCCTTGTCCGCCCCTCTTTGCCCTTGTCCGCCCCTCTTTGCCCTTGTCCGCCCCTCTTTGCCCTTGTCCGCCCCTCTTTGCCCTTGTCCGCCCCTCTTTGCCCTTGTCCGCCCCTCTTTGCCCTTGTCCGCCCCTCTTTGCCCTTGTCCGCCCCTCTTTGCCCTTGTCCGCCCCTCTTTGCCCTTGTCCGCCCCTCTTTGCCCTTGTCCGCCCTTCTTTGCCCTTGTCCGCCCCTCTTTGCCCTTGTCCGCCCTTCTTTGCCCTTGTCCCGTATTCTCCACACTTGTCCGCCCCTCTTTGCCCTTGTCCGCCCCTCTTTGCCCTTGTCCGCCCCTCTTTGCCCTTGTCCGCCCCTCTTTGCCCTTGTCCGCCCCTCTTTGCCCTTGTCCGCCCCTCTTTGCCCTTGTCCGCCCCTCCTTGCCCTTGTCCGCCCCTCCTTGCCCTTGTCCGCCCCTCCTTGCCCTTGTCCCGTATTCTCCACATTTGTCTGCCCCTCCTTGCCCTTGTCCGCCCCTCCTTGCCCTTGTCCCATATTCTCCACACTTATCCGCCCCTCTTTGCCCTTGTCCGCCCCTCCTTGCCCTTGTCCCGTATTCTCCACACTTGTCCGCCCCTCTTTGCCCTTGTCCGCCCCTCTTTGCCTTTGTCCCGTATTCTCCACACTTGTCCGCCCCTCTTTGCCCTTGTCCGCCCCTCTTTGCCCTTTTCCGCCCCTCTTTGCCCTTGTCCGCCCCTCTTTGCCCTTGTCCGCCCCTCTTTGCCCTTGTCCGCCCCTCTTTGCCCTTGTCCGCCCCTCTTTGCCCTTGTCCGCCCCTCTTTGCCCTTGTCCCGTATTCTCCACACTTGTCCGCCCCTCTTTGCCCTTGTCTGCCCCTCCTTGCCCTTGTCCGCCCCTCCTTGCCCTTGTCCGCCCCTCCTTGCCCTTGTCCGCCCCTCCTTGCCCTTGTCCGCCCCTCCTTGCCCTTGTCCGCCCCTCCTTGCCCTTGTCCCGTATTCTTCACACTTGTCCGCCCCTCTTTGCCCTTGTCCGCCCCTCTTTGCCCTTGTCCGCCCCTCTTTGCCCTTGTCCGCCTCTCTTTGCCCTTGTCCGCCCCTCTTTGCCCTTGTCCGCCCCTCTTTGCCCTTGTCCGCCCCTCTTTGCCCTTGTCCGCCCCTCTTTGCCCTTGTCCGCCCCTCTTTGCCCTTGTCCGCCCCTCTTTGCCCTTGTCCGCCCCTCTTTGCCCTTGTCCGCCCCTCCTTGCCCTTGTCCGCCCCTCCTTGCCCTTGTCCGCCCCTCCTTGCCCTTGTCCGACCCTCCTTGCCCTTGTCCGCCCCTCCTTGCCCTTGTCCGCCCCTCCTTGCCCTTGTCCGCCCCTCCTTGCCCTTGTCCGCCCCTCCTTGCCCTTGTCCGCCCCTCTTTGCCCTTGTCCGCCCCTCCTTGCCCTTGTCCCGTATTCTTCACACTTGTCCTCCCCTCTTTGCCCTTGTCCGCCCCTCTTTGCCCTTGTCCGCCCCTCTTTGCCCTTGTCCCGTATTCTCCACACTTGTTCTCCCCTCTTTGACCTTGTCCGCCCCTCTTTGCCCTTGTCCCGTATTCTCCACAATTTACCGCCCCTCTTTGCCCTTGTCCGCCCCTCTTTGCCCTTGTCCCGTATTCTCCACACTTGTTCTCCCCTCTTTGCCCTTGTCCGCCCCTCTTTGCCCTTGTCCCGTATTCTCCACACTTGTCCGCCCCTCTTTGCCCTTGTCCGCCCCTCTTTGCCCTTGTCCGCCCCTCTTTGCCCTTGTCCGCCCCTCTTTGCCCTTGTCCGCCCCTCTTTGCCCTTGTCCGCCCCTCTTTGCCCTTGTCCGCCCCTCTTTGCACTTGTCCGCCCCTCTTTGCCCTTGTCCGCCCCTCTTTGCCCTTGTCCGCCCCTCTTTGCCCTTGTCCGCCCTTCTTTGCCCTTGTCCGCCCCTCTTTGCCCTTGTCCGCCCTTCTTTGCCCTTGTCCCGTATTCTCCACACTTGTCCGCCCCTCTTTGCCCTTGTCCGCCCCTCTTTGCCCTTGTCCGCCCCTCTTTGCCCTTGTCCGCCCCTCTTTGCCCTTGTCCGCCCCTCTTTGCCCTTGTCCGCCCCTCTTTGCCCTTGTCCGCCCCTCTTTGCCCTTGTCCGCCCCTCTTTGCCCTTGTCCGCCCCTCTTTGCCCTTGTCCGCCCCTCTTTGCCCTTGTCCGCCCCTCTTTGCCCTTGTCCGCCCCTCTTTGCCCTTGTCCGCCCCTCTTTGCCCTTGTCCGCCCCTCTTTGCCCTTGTCCGCCCCTCTTTGCCCTTGTCCGCCCCTCTTTGCCCTTGTCCGCCCCTCTTTGCCCTTGTCCCGTATTCTCCACACTTGTCCGCCCCTCTTTGCCCTTGTCCGCCCCTCTTTGCCCTTGTCCGCCCCTCTTTGCCCTTGTCCGCCCCTCTTTGCCCTTGTCCGCCCCTCTTTGCCCTTGTCCGCCCTTCTTTGCCCTTGTCCCGTATTCTCCACACTTGTCCGCCCCTCTGTGCCCTTGTCCGCCCCTCTGTGCCCTTGTCCGCCCCTCTGTGCCCTTGTCCGCCCCTCTTTGCCCTTCTCCGCCCCTCTTTGCCCTTCTCCGCCCCTCTTTGCCCTTGTCCGCCCCTCTTTGCCCTTGTCCGCCCCTCTTTGCCCTTGTCCGCCCCTCTTTGCCCTTGTCCGCCCCTCTTTGCCCTTGTCCGCCCCTCTTTGCCCTTGTCCGCCCCTCTTTGCCCTTGTCCCGTATTCTCCACACTTGTCCGCCCCTCTTTGCCCTTGTCCGCCCCTCTTTGCCCTTGTCCGCCCCTCTTTGCCCTTGTCCGCCCCTCTTTGCCCTTGTCCGCCCCTCTTTGCCCTTGTCCGCCCCTCTTTGCCCTTGTCCGCCCCTCTTTGCCCTTGTCCGCCCCTCTTTGCCCTTGTCCGCCCCTCTTTGCCCTTGTCCGCCCCTCTTTGCCCTTGTCCGCCCCTCTTTGCCCTTGTCCGCCCCTCTTTGCCCTTGTCCGCCCCTCTTTGCCCTTGTCCGCCCCTCTTTGCCCTTGTCCGCCCCTCTTTGCCCTTGTCCCGTATTCTCCACACTTGTCCGCCCCTCTTTGCCCTTGTCCGCCCCTCTTTGCCCTTGTCCGCCCCTCTTTGCCCTTGTCCGCCCCTCTTTGCCCTTGTCCGCCCCTCTTTGCCCTTGTCCGCCCCTCTTTGCCCTTGTCCGCCCCTCTTTGCCCTTGTCCGCCCCTCTTTGCCCTTGTCCGCCCCTCTTTGCCCTTGTCCGCCCCTCTTTGCCCTTGTCCGCCCCTCTTTGCCCTTGTCCGCCCCTCTTTGCCCTTGTCCCGTATTCTCCACACTTGTCCGCCCCTCTTTGCCCTTGTCCGCCCCTCTTTGCCCTTGTCCGCCCCTCTTTGCCCTTGTCCGCCCCTCTTTGCCCTTGTCCGCCCCTCTTTGCCCTTGTCCGCCCTTCTTTGCCCTTGTCCCGAATTCTCCACACTTGTCCGCCGCTCTGTGCCCTTGTCCGCCCCTCTGTGCCCTTGTCCGCCCCTCTGTGCCCTTGTCCGCCCCTCTTTGCCCTTCTCCGCCCCTCTTTGCCCTTGTCCGCCCCTCTTTGCCCTTGTCCGCCCCTCTTTGCCCTTGTCCGCCCCTCTTTGCCCTTGTCCGCCCCTCTTTGCCCTTGTCCGCCCCTCTTTGCCCTTGTCCGCCCCTCTTTGCCCTTGTCCGCCCCTCTTTGCCCTTGTCCCGTATTCTCCACACTTGTCCGCCCCTCTTTGCCCTTGTCCGCCCCTCTTTGCCCTTGTCCGCCCCTCTTTGCCCTTGTCCGCCCCTCTTTGCCCTTGTCCGCCCCTCTTTGCCCTTGTCCGCCCCTCTTTGCCCTTGTCCGCCCCTCTTTGCCCTTGTCCGCCCCTCTTTGCCCTTGTCCGCCCCTCTTTGCCTTTGTCCGCCCCTCTTTGCCCTTGTCCGCCCCTCTTTGCCCTTGTCCGCCCCTCTTTGCCCTTGTCCCGTATTCTCCACACTTGTCCGCCCCTCTTTGCCCTTGTCCCGTATTCTCCACACTTGTCCGCCCCTCTTTGCCCTTGTCCGCCCCTCTTTGCCCTTGTCCGCCCCTCTTTGCCCTTGTCCGCCCCTCTTTGCCCTTGTCCGCCCCTCTTTGCCCTTGTCCGCCCCTCTTTGCCCTTGTCCGCCCCTCTTTGCCCTTGTCCGCCCCTCTTTGCCCTTGTCCGCCCCTCTTTGCCCTTGTCCGCCCCTCTTTGCCCTTGTCCCGTATTCTCCACACTTGTCCGCCCCTCTTTGCCCTTGTCCGCCCCTCTTTGCCCTTGTCCGCCCCTCTTTGCCCTTGTCCGCCCCTCTTTGCCCTTGTCCGCCCCTCTTTGCCCTTGTCCGCCCCTCTTTGCCCTTGTCCGCCCTTCTTTGCCCTTGTCCCGAATTCTCCACACTTGTCCGCCGCTCTGTGCCCTTGTCCGCCCCTCTGTGCCCTTGTCCGCCCCTCTGTGCCCTTCTCCGCCCCTCTTTGCCCTTCTCCGCCCCTCTTTGCCCTTCTCCGCCCCTCTTTGCCCTTGTCCGCCCCTCTTTGCCCTTGTCCGCCCCTCTTTGCCCTTGTCCGCCCCTCTTTGCCCTTGTCCGCCCCTCTTTGCCCTTGTCCGCCCCTCTTTGCCCTTGTCCGCCCCTCTTTGCCCTTGTCCCGTATTCTCCACACTTGTCCGCCCCTCTTTGCCCTTGTCCGCCCCTCTTTGCCCTTGTCCGCCCCTCTTTGCCCTTGTCCGCCCCTCTTTGCCCTTGTCCGCCCCTCTTTGCCCTTGTCCGCCCCTCTTTGCCCTTGTCCGCCCCTCTTTGCCCTTGTCCGCCCCTCTTTGCCCTTGTCCGCCCCTCTTTGCCCTTGTCCGCCCCTCTTTGCCCTTGTCCGCCCCTCTTTGCCCTTGTCCGCCCCTCTTTGCCCTTGTCCGCCCCTCTTTGCCCTTGTCCGCCCCTCTTTGCCCTTGTCCGCCCCTCTTTGCCCTTGTCCCGTATTCTCCACACTTGTCCGCCCCTCTTTGCCCTTGTCCCGTATTCTCCACACTTGTCCGCCCCTCTTTGCCCTTGTCCGCCCCTCTTTGCCCTTGTCCGCCCCTCTTTGCCCTTGTCCGCCCCTCTTTGCCCTTGTCCGCCCCTCTTTGCCCTTGTCCGCCCCTCTTTGCCCTTGTCCGCCCCTCTTTGCCCTTGTCCGCCCCTCTTTGCCCTTGTCCGCCCCTCTTTGCCCTTGTCCGCCCCTCTTTGCCCTTGTCCGCCCCTCTTTGCCCTTGTCCGCCCCTCTTTGCCCTTGTCCCGTATTCTCCACACTTGTCCGCCCCTCTTTGCCCTTGTCCCGTATTCTCCACACTTGTCCGCCCCTCTTTGCCCTTGTCCGCCCCTCTTTGCCCTTGTCCGCCCCTCTTTGCTCTTGTCCGCCCCTCTTTGCCCATGTCCGCCCCTCTTTGCCCTTGTCCGCCCCTCTTTGCCCTTGTCCGCCCCTCTTTGCCCTTGTCCGCCCCTCTTTGCCCTTGTCCGCCCCTCTTTGCCCTTGTCCGCCCCTCTTTGCCCTTGTCCGCCCCTCTTTGCCCTTGTCCGCCCCTCTTTGCCCTTGTCCGCCCCTCTTTGCCCTTGTCCGCCCCTCTTTGCCCTTGTCCGCCCCTCTTTGCCCTTGTCCGCCCCTCTTTGCCCTTGTCCCGTATGCTCCACAATTTACCGCCCCTCTTTGCCCTTGTCGGCCCCTCTTTGCCCTTGTCCGCCCCTCTTTGCCCTTGTCCGCCCCTCTTTGCCCTTGTCCGCCCCTCTTTGCCCTTGTCCGCCCCTCTTTGCCCTTGTCCCGTATGCTCCACAATTTACCGCCCCTCCTTGCCCTTGTCCGCCCCTCCTTGCCCTTGTCCGCCCCTCCTTGCCCTTGTCCGCCCCTCCTTGCCCTTGTCCGCCCCTCCTTGCCCTTGTCCGCCCCTCTTTGCCCTTGTCCCGTATGCTCCACAATTTACCGCCCCTCTTTGCCCTTGTCCGCCCCTCTTTGCCCTTGTCCGCCCCTCTTTGCCCTTGTCCGCCCCTCTTTGCCCTTGTCCGCCCCTCTTTGCCCTTGTCGGCCCCTCTTTGCCCTTGTCGGCCCCTCTTTGCCCTTGTCCGCCCCTCTTTGCCCTTGTCCGCCCCTCTTTGCCCTTGTCCGCCCCTCTTTGCCCTTGTCCGCCCCTCTTTGCCCTTGTCCGCCCCTCTTTGCCCTTGTCCGCCCCTCTTTGCCCTTGTCCGCCCCTCTTTGCCCTTGTCCGCCCCTCTTTGCCCTTGTCCGCCCCTCTTTGCCCTTGTCCGCCCCTCTTTGCCCTTGTCCCGTATGCTCCACAATTTACCGCCCCTCCTTGCCCTTGTCCGCCCTCCTTGCCCTTGTCCGCCCCTCCTTGCCATTGTCCGCCCCTCCTTGCCCTTGTCCGCCCCTCCTTGCCCTTGTCCGCCCCTCCTTGCCCTTGTCCGCCCCTCCTTGCCCTTGTCCGCCCCTCCTTGCCCTTGTCCGCCCCTCCTTGCCCTTGTCCGCCCCTCCTTGCCCTTGTCCGCCCCTCCTTGCCCTTGTCCGCCCCTCTTTGCCCTTGTCCGCCCCTCTTTGCCCTTGTCCGCCCCTCTTTGCCCTTGTCCGCCCCTCTTTGCCCTTGTCCGCCCCTCTTTGCCCTTGTCCGCCCCTCTTTGCCCTTGTCCGCCCCTCTTTGCCCTTGTCCGCCCCTCTTTGCCCTTGTCCGCCCCTCTTTGCCCTTGTCCGCCCCTCTTTGCCCTTGTCCGCCCCTCTTTGCCCTTGTCCCGTATTCTCCACAATTTACCGCCCCTCTTTGCCCTTGTCCGCCCCTCTTTGCCCTTGTCCCGTATTCTCCACAATTTACCGCCCCTCTTTGCCCTTGTCCGCCCCTCTTTGCCCTTGTCCGCCCCTCTTTGCCCTTGTCCGCCCCTCTTTGCCCTTGTCCGTTTTCTCCACAATTTACTGCCCCTCCTTGCCCTTGTCCGCCCCTCCTTGCCCTTGTCCGCCCCTCCTTGCCCTTGTCCGCCCCTCCTTGCCCTTGTCCGCCCCTCCTTGCCCTTGTCCGCCCCTCCTTGCCCTTGTCCGCCCCTCCTTGCCCTTGTCCGCCCCTCCTTGCCTTTGTCCGCCCCTCCTTGCCCTTGTCCGCCCCTCTTTGCCCTTGTCCCGTATGCTCCACAATTTACCGCCCCTCCTTGCCCTTGTCCGCCCCTCCTTGCCCTTGTCCGCCCCTCCTTGCCCTTGTCCGCCCCTCCTTGCCCTTGTCCGCCCCTCCTTGCCCTTGTCCGCCCCTCCTTGCCCTTGTCCGCCCCTCCTTGCCCTTGTCCGCCCCTCTTTGCCCTTGTCCGCCCTTCTTTACCCTTGTCCCGTATTCTCCACACTTGTCCGCACCTCTGTGCCCTTGTCTGCCCCTCTGTGCCCTTGTCCGCCCCCACTGTGCCCTTGTCCGCCCCTCTTTGCCCTTGTCCGCCCCTCTTTGCCCTTGTCCGCCCCTCTTTGCCCTTGTCCGCCCCTCTTTGCCCTTGTCCGCCCCTCTTTGCCCTTGTCCGCCCCTCTTTGCCCTTGTCCGCCCCTCTTTGCCCTTGTCCGCCCCTCTTTGCCCTTGTCCGCCCCTCTTTGCCCTTGTCCGCCCCTCTTTGCCCTTGTCCGCCCCTCTTTGCCCTTGTCCGCCCCTCTTTGCCCTTGTCCGCCCCTCTTTGCCCTTGTCCGCCCCTCTTTGCCCTTGTCCGCCCCTCTTTGCCCTTGTCCGCCCCTCTTTGCCCTTGTCCGCCCCTCTTTGCCCTTGTCCGCCCCTCTTTGCCCTTGTCCGCCCCTCTTTGCCCTTGTCCCGTATTCTCCACAATTTACCGCCCCTCTTTGCCCGTGTCCGCCCCTCTTTGCCCGTGTCCGCCCCTCTTTGCCCGTGTCCGCCCCTCTTTGCCCTTGTCCGCCCCTCTTTGCCCTTGTCCGCCCCTCTTTGCCCTTGTCCGCCCCTCTTTGCCCTTGTCCGCCCCTCTTTGCCCTTGTCCGCCCCTCTTTGCCCTTGTCCGCCCCTCTTTGCCCTTGTCCGCCCCTCTTTGCCCTTGTCCGCCCCTCTTTGCCCTTGTCCGCCCCTCTTTGCCCTTGTCCGCCCCTCTTTGCCCTTGTCCGCCCCTCTTTGCCCTTGTCCGCCCCTCTTTGCCCTTGTCCGCCCCTCTTTGCCCTTGTCCGCCCCTCTTTGCCCTTGTCCCGTATTCTCCACACTTGTCCGCCCCTCTTTGCCCTTGTCCGCCCCTCTTTGCCCTTGTCCGCCCCTCTTTGCCCTTGTCCGCCCCTCTTTGCCCTTGTCCGCCCCTCTTTGCCCTTGTCCCGTATTCTCGAAACTTGTCCGCCCCTCTTTGCCCTTGTCCCGTATTCTACAAACTTGTCCGCCCCTCTTTGCCCTTGTCCCGTATTCTCCACACTTGTCCGCCCCTCTTTGCCCTTGTCCGCCCCTCTTTGCCCTTGTCCGCCCCTCTTTGCCCTTGTCGGACCCTCTTTGCCCTTGTCGGACCCTCTTTGCCCTTGTCGGCCCCTCTTTGCCCTTGTCCGCCCCTCTTTGCCCTTGTCCGCCCCTCTTTGCCCTTGTCCGCCCCTCCTTGCCCTTGTCCGCCCCTCCTTGCCCTTGTCCGCCCCTCCTTGCCCTTGTCCGCCCCTCCTTGCCCTTGTCCGCCCCTCTTTGCCCTTGTCCACCCCTCTTTGCCCTTGTCCCGTATGCTCCACAATTTAGCGCCCCTCCTTGCCCTTGTCCGCCCCTCCTTGCCCTTGTCCGCCCCTCCTTGCCCTTGTCCGCCCCTCCTTGCCCTTGTCCGCCCCTCCTTGCCCTTGTCCGCCCCTCCTTGCCCTTGTCCCGTATTCTCCACACTTGTCCGCCCCTCTTTGCCCTTGTCCGCCCCTCTTTGCCCTTGTCCGCCCCTCTTTGCCCTTGTCCGCCCCTCTTTGCCCTTGTCCGCCCCTCTTTGCCCTTGTCCGCCCCTCTTTGCCCTTGTCCCGTATTCTCCACACTTGTCCGCCCCTCTGTGCCCTTGTCCGCCCCTCTGTGCCCTTGTCCGCCCCTCTGTGCCCTTGTCCGCCCCTCTTTGCCCTTGTCCGCCCCTCTTTGCACTTGTCCGCCCTTCTTTGCCCTTGTCCCGTATTCTCCACACTTGTCCGCCCCTCTGTGCCCTTGTCCGCCCCTCTGTGCCCTTGTCCGCCCCTCTTTGCCCTTGTCCGCCACTCTTTGCCCTTGTCCGCCCCTCTTTGCCCTTGTCCGCCCCTCTTTGCCCTTGTCCGCCCCTCTTTGCCCTTGTCCGCCCCTCTTTGCCCTTGTCCCGTATTCTCCACACTTGTCCGCCCCTCTTTGCCCTTGTCCGCCCCTCTTTGCCCTTGTCCGCCCCTCTTTGCCCTTGTCCGCCCCTCTTTGCCCTTGTCCGCCCCTCTTTGCCCTTGTCCGCCCCTCTTTGCCCTTGTCCGCCCCTCTTTGCTCTTGTCCGCCCCTCTTTGCCCTTGTCCGCCCCTCTTTGCCCTTGTCCGCCCCTCTTTGCCCTTGTCCCTTATTCTCCACACTTGTCCGCCCCTCTTTGCCCTTGTCCCGTATTCTCCACACTTGTCCGCCCCTCTTTGCCCTTGTCCGCCCCTCTTTGCCCTTGTCCGCCCCTCTGTGCCCTTGTCCGAACCTCTTTGCCCTTGTCCGCCCCTCTTTGCCCTTGTCCGACCCTCTTTGCCCTTGTCCGACCCTCTTTGCCCTTGTCCGCCCCTCTTTGCCCTTGTCCGCCCTCTTTGCCCTTGTCCGCCCCTCTTTGCCCTTGTCCGCCCCTCTTTGCCCTTGTCCGCCCCTCTTTGCCCTTGTCCGCCCCTCTTTGCCCTTGTCCGCCCCTCTTTGCCCTTGTCCGCCCCTCTTTGCCCTTGTCCGCCCCTCTTTGCCCTTGTCCGCCCCTCTTTGCCCTTGTCCCGTATGATCCACAATTTACCGCCCCTCTTTGCCCTTGTCCGCCCCTCTTTGCCCTTGTCCGCCCCTCTTTGCCCTTGTCCGCCCCTCTTTGCCCTTGTCCTCCCCTCTTTGCCCTTGTCCGCCCCTCTTTGCCCTTGTCCGCCCCTCTTTGCCCTTGTCCGCCCCTCTTTGCCCTTGTCCGCCCCTCTTTGCCCTTGTCTGCCCCTCTTTGCCCTTGTCCGCCCCTCTTTGCCCTTGTCCGCCCCTCTTTGCCCTTGTCCGCCCCTCTTTGCCCTTGTCCCGTATGCTCCACAATTTACCGCCCCTCCTTGCCCTTGTCCGCCCCTCCTTGCCCTTGTCCGCCCCTCCTTGCCCTTGTCCGCCCCTCCTTGCCCTTGTCCGCCCCTCCTTGCCCTTGTCCGCCCCTCCTTGCCCTTGTCCGCCCCCTCCTTGCCCTTGTCCGCCCCTCTTTGCCCTTGTCCGCCCCTCTTTGCCCTTGTCCGCCCCTCTTTGCCCTTGTCCGCCCCTCTTTGCCCTTGTCCGCCCCTCTTTGCCCTTGTCCGCCCCTCTTTGCCCTTGTCCGCCCCTCTTTGCCCTTGTCCCGTATTCTCCACAATTTACCGCCTCTCTTTGCCCTTGTCCGCCCCTCTTTGCCCTTGTCCCGTATTCTCCACAATTTACCGCCCCTCTTTGCCCTTGTCCGCCCCTCTTTGCCCTTGTCCGCCCCTCTTTGCCCTTGTCCGTATTCTCCACAATTTACCGCCCCTCCTTGCCCTTGTCCGCCCCTCCTTGCCCTTGTCCGCCCCTCCTTGCCCTTGTCCGCCCCTCCTTGCCCTTGTCCGCCCCTCCTTGCCCTTGTCCGCCCCTCCTTGCTCTTGTCCGCCCCTCCTTGCCCTTGTCCGCCCCTCTTTGCCTTTGTCCGCCCCTCCTTGCCCTTGTCCGCCCCTCTTTGCCCTTGTCCCGTATGCTCCACAATTTACCGCCCCTCCTTGCCCTTGTCCGCCCCTCCTTGCCCTTGTCCGCCCCTCCTTGCCCTTGTCCACCCCTCCTTGCCCTTTTCCGCCCCTCCTTGCACTTGTCCGCCCCCTCCTTGCCCTTGTCCTCCCCTCCTTGCCTTTGTCCGCCCCTCCCTTGCACTTGTCCGCCCTCCTTGCCCTTGTCCGCCCCTCCTTGCCCTTGTCCGCCCCTCCTTGCCCTTGTCCGCCCCTCTTTGCCCTTGTCCGCCCTTCTTTACCCTTGTCCCGTATTCTCCACACTTGTCCGCCCCTCTTTGCCCTTGTCCGCCCTCTTTGCCCTTGTCCCGTATGCTCCACAATTTACCGCCCCTCCTTGCCCTTGTCCGCCCCTCCTTGCCCTTGTCCGCCCCTCCTTGCCCTTGTCCGCCCCTCCTTGCCCTTGTTAGCCCCTCCTTGCCCTTGTCCGCCCCTCCTTGCCCTTGTCCGCCCCTCCTTGCCCTTGTCCGCCCCTCCTTGACCTTGTCGGCCCCTCCTTGCCCTTGTCCGCCCCTCCTTGCCCTTGTCCGCCCCTCTTTGCCCTTGTCCGCCCCTCTTTGCCCTTGTCCGCCCCTCTTTGCCCTTGTCCGCCCCTCTTTGCCCTTGTCCGCCCCTCTTTGCCCTTGTCCCGTATGCTCCACAATTTACCGCCCCTCCTTGCCTTGTCAGCCCCTCCTTGCCCTTGTCCGCCCCTCCTTGCCCTTGTCCGCCCCTCCTTGCCCTTGTCCGCCCCTCCTTGCCCTTGTCCGCCCCTCCTTGCCCTTGTCCGCCCCTCCTTGCCCTTGTCCGCCCCTCCTTGCCCTTGTCCGCCCCTCTTTGCCCTTGTCCGCCCCTCTTTGCCCTTGTCCGCCCCTCTTTGCCCTTGTCCGCCCCTCTTTGCCCTTGTCCGCCCCTCTTTGCCCTTGTCCGCCCCTCTTTGCCCTTGTCCGCCCCTCTTTGCCCTTGTCCCGTATTCTCCACAATTTACCGCCCCTCTTTGCCCTTGTCCGCCCCTCTTTGCCCTTGTCCCGTATTCTCCACAATTTACCGCCCCTCTTTGCCCTTGTCCGCCCCTCTTTGCCCTTGTCCGCCCCTCTTTGCCCTTGTCCGTATTCTCCACAATTTACCGCCCCTCCTTGCCCTTGTCCGCCCCTCCTTGCCCTTGTCCGCCCCTCCTTGCCCTTGTCCGCCCCTCCTTGCCTTGTCTGCCCCTCCTTGCCCTTGTCCGCCCCTCCTTGCCCTTGTCCGCCCCTCCTTGCCTTTGTCCGCCCCTCCTTGCCCTTGTCCGCCCCTCTTTGCCCTTGTCCCGTATGCTCCATAATTTACCGCCCCTCCTTGCCCTTGTCCGCCCCTCCTTGCCCTTGTCCGCCCCTCCTTGCCCTTGTCCGCCCCTCCTTGCCCTTTTCCGCCCCTCCTTGCACTTGTCCGCCCCTCCTTGCCCTTGTCCGCCCCTCCTTGCCCTTGTCCGCCCCTCCTTGCCCTTGTCCGCCCCTCCTTGCCCTTGTCCGCCCCTCCTTGCCCTTGTCCGCCCCTCCTTGCCTTGTCCGCCCCTCCTTGCCTTTGTCCGCCCCTCCTTGCCTTTGTCCGCCCCTCCTTGCCTTGTCCGCCCCTCCTTGCCCTTGTCCGCCCCTCTTTGCCCTTGTCCGCCCTTCTTTACCCTTGTCCCGTATTCTCCACACTTGTCCGCCCCTCTTTGCCCTTGTCCGCCCCTCTTTGCCCTTGTCCCGTATGCTCCACAATTTACCGCCCCTCCTTGCCCTTGTCCGCTCCTTGCCCTTGTCAGCCCCTCCTTGCCCTTGTCCGCCCCTCCTTGCCCTTGTCCGCCCCTCCTTGCCCTTGTCCGCCCCTCCTTGCCCTTGTCCGCCCTCCTTGCCCTTGTCCGCCCCTCTTTGCCCTTGTCCGCCCCTCTTTGCCCTTGTCCGCCCCTCTTTGCCCTTGTCCGCCCCTCTTTTGCCCTTGTCCGCCCCTCTTTTGCCCTTGTCCGCCCCTCTTTGCCCTTGTCCCGTATTCTCCACAATTACCGCCCTCTTTGCCCTTGTCCGCCCCTCTTTGCCCTTGTCCGTATTCTCCACAATTTACCGCCCCTCTTTGCCCTTGTCCGCCCCTCTTTGCCCTTGTCCGCCCCTCTTTGCCCTTGTCCGTATTCTCCACAATTACCGCCCCTCCTTGCCCTTGTCCGCCCCTCCTTGCCCTTGTCCGCCCCTCCTTGCCCTTGTCCGCCCCTCCTTGCCCTTGTCCGCCCCTCCTTGCCCTTGTCCGCCCCTCCTTGCCCTTGTCCGCCCCTCCTTGCCTTTTTCCGCCCCTCCTTGCCCTTGTCCGCCCCTCTTTGCCCTTGTCCCGTATGCTCCACAATTTACCGCCCCTCCTTGCCCTTGTCCGCCCCTCCTTGCCCTTGTCCGCCCTCCTTGCCCTTGTCCGCCCCTCCTTGCCCTTGTCCGCCCCTCCTTGCCCTTGTCCGCCCCTCTTGCCCTTGTCCGCCCTCTTACCCTTGTCCCGTATTCTCCACACTTGTCCGCCCCTCTGTGCCCTTGTCCGCCCCTCTGAGCCCTTGTCCGCCCCTCTGTGCCCTTGTCCGCCCCTCTTTGCCCTTGTCCGCCCCTCTTTGCCCTTGTCCGCCCCTCTTTTGCCCTTGTCCGCCCCTCTTTGCCCTTGTCCGCCCCTCTTTGCCTTGTCCGTATTCTCCACATTTACCGCCCTCTTTGCCCGTGTCCGCCCCTCTTTGCCCGTGTCCGCCCCTCTTTGCCCGTGTCCGACCCTCTTTTCCGTGTCCGCCCTTCTTTGCACGTGTCCGCCCCTCTTTGCACGTGTCGCCCTCTTTGCCCTTGTCCGCCCTCTTTGCCCTTGTCCGCCCCTCTTTGCCCTTGTCCGCCCCTCTTTGCCTTGTCCGCCCCTCTTTGCACTTGTCCGCCCCTCTTTGCCCTTGTCCGCCCCTCTTTGCCCTTGTCCGCCCCTCTTTGCCCTTGTCCGCCCCTCTTTGCCCTTGTCCGCCCTCTTTGCCCTTGTCCGTATTCTCCACAATTTACCGCCCTCTTTGCCTTGTCCGACCCTCTTTGCCTTGTCGGCCCCTCTTTGCCCTTGTCCGCCCCTCTTTGCCTTGTCGCCCCTCTTTGCCCTTGTCCGCCCCTCTTTGCCCTTGTCCGCCCCTCCTTGCCCTTGTCCGCCCCTCTTGCCCTTGTCCGCCCTCCTTGCCCTTGTCCGCCCCTCCTTGCCCTTGTCCGCCCCTCCTTGCCCTTGTCCGCCCTCCTTGCCCTTGTCCGCCCCTCCTTGCCCTTGTCCGCCCCTCCTTGCCCTTGTCCGCCCCTCCTTGCCCTTGTCCGCCCCCTCCTTGCCCTTGTCCGCCCCTCCTTGCCCTTGTCCGCCCCTCTTGCCTTGTCCGCCCCTCCTTGCCCTTGTCCGCCCCTCCTTGCCTTGTCCGCCCCTCATTTGCCCTTGTCCCGTATGCTCCACTATTTACCGCCCCTCCTTGCCCTTGTCCGCCCTCCTTGCCCTTGTCCGCCCCTCCTTGCCCTTGTCCGCCCCTCCTTGCCCTTGTCCGCCCCTCCTTGCCCTTTCCGCCCCTCCTTGCCCTTGTCCGCCCCTCCTTGCCCTTGTCCGCCCCTCCTTGCCCTTGTCCGCCCCTCCTTGCACTTGTCCGCCCCTCCTTGCCCTTGTCCGCCCCTCCTTGCCCTTGTCCGCCCCTCCTTGCCCTTGTCCGCCTCTCCTTGCCCTTGTCCGCCCCTCCTTGCCCTTGTCCGCCCCTCCTTGCCCTTGTCCGCCCTCCTTGCCCTTGTCCGCCCCTCTTTGCCCTTGTCCGCCCTTCTTTACCCTTGTCCTTGTCCCGTATTCTCCACACTTGTCCGCCCCTCTTTGCCCTTGTCCCGTATGCTCCACAATTTACCGCCGCTCCTTGCCCTTGTCCGCCCCTCCTTGCCCTTGTCAGCCCCTCCTTGCCCTTGTCCGCCCCTCCTTGCCCTTGTCCGCCCCTCCTTGCCCTTGTCCGCCCCTCCTTGCCCTTGTCCGCCCCTCCTTGCCCTTGTCCGCCCCTCCTTGCCCTTGTCCGCCCCTCTTTGCCCTTGTCCGCCCCTCTTTGCCCTTGTCCGCCCCTCTTTGCCCTTGTCCGCCCCTCTTTGCCCTTGTCCGCCCCTCTTTGCCCTTGTCCGCCCCTCTTTGCCCTTGTCCGCCCCTCTTTGCCCTTGTCCGCCCCTCTTTGCCCTTGTCCGCCCCTCTTTGCCCTTGTCCCGTATTCTCCACAATTTACCGCCCCTCTTTGCCCTTGTCCGCCCCTCTTTGCCCTTGTCCCGTATTCTCCACAATTTACCGCCCCTCTTTGCCCTTGTCCGCCCCTCTTTGCCCTTGTCCGTATTCTCCACAATTTACCGCCCCTCCTTGCCCTTGTCCGCCCCTCCTTGCCCTTGTCCGCCCCTCCTTGCCCTTGTCCGCCCCTCCTTGCCCTTGTCCGCCCCTCCTTGCCCTTGTCCGCCCCTCCTTGCACTTGTCCGCCCCTCCTTGCCCTTGTCCGCCCCTCCTTGCCCTTGTCCGCCCCTCCTTGCCCTTGTCCGCCCCTCCTTGCCCTTGTCCGCCCCTCCTTGCCTTTGTCCGCCCCTCCTTGCCCTTGTCCGCCCCTCTTTGCCCTTGTCCCGTATGCTCCACAATTTACCGCCCCCCCTTGCCCTTGTCCGCCCCCCCTTGCCCTTGTCCGCCCCTCCTTGCCCTTGTCCGCCCCTCCTTGCCCTTGTCCGCCCCTCCTTGCCCTTGTCCGCCCCTCCTTGCCCTTTTCCGCCCCTCCTTGCCCTTGTCCGCCCCTCCTTGCCCTTGTCCGCCCCTCCTTGCCCTTGTCCGACCCTCCTTGCCCTTGTCCGCCCCTCTTTGCCCTTGTCCGCCCCCTCTTTGCCCTTGTCCGCCCCTCTTTGCCCTTGTCCGCCCCTCTTTGCCCTTGTCCGCCCCTCTTTGCCCTTGTCCGCCCCTCTTTGCCCTTGTCCGCCCCTCTTTGCCCTTGTCCGCCCCTCTTTGCCCTTGTCCGCCCCTCTTTGCCCTTGTCCGCCCCTCTTTGCCCTTCTCCCGTATTCTCCACAATTTACCGCCCCTCTTTGCCCGTGTCCGCCCCTCTTTGCCCGTGTCCGCCCGTCTTTGCCCTTGTCCGCCCCTCTTTGCCCTTGTCGGCCCCTCTTTGCCCTTGTCGGCCCCTCTTTGCCCTTGTCGGCCCCTCTTTGCCCTTGTCGGCCCCTCTTTGCCCTTGTCCGCCCCTCTTTGCCCTTGTCCGCCCCTCTTTGCCCTTGTCCGCCCCTCTTTGCCCTTGTCCGCCCCTCTTTGCCCTTGTCCGCCCCTCTTTGCCCTTGTCCGCCCCTCTTTGCCCTTGTCCGCCCCTCTTTGCTCTTGTCCGCCCCTCTTTGCCCTTGTCCGCCCCTCTTTGCCCTTGTCCGCCCCTCTTTGCCCTTGTCCGCCCCTCTTTGCCCTTGTCCCGTATTCTCCACAATTTACCGCCCCTCTTTGCCCTTGTCCGCCCCTCTTTGCCCTTGTCCGCCCCTCTTTGCCCTTGTCCGCCCCTCTTTGCCCTTGTCCGCCCCTCTTTGCCCTTGTCCGCCCCTCTTTGCCCTTGTCCGCCCCTCTTTGCCCCGGTCCGCCCCTCTTTGCCCTTGTCCGCCCCTCTTTGCCCTTGTCCGCCCCTCTTTGCCCTTGTCCGCCCCTCTTTGCCCTTGTCCGCCCCTCTTTGCCCTTGTCCCGTATTCTCCACACTTGTCCGCCCCTCCTTGCCCTTGTCCGCCCCTCCTTGCC